>NC_053489.1:434596730-434896730 GCF_905171775.1 Rana temporaria | reverse complement strand
AGGTATCTATTTACTCAGTGTAACATCATCTTTCACATTATCCCCAAAAATTGGGCTCACTTTTGTGTTTTGTTAATTTTTAACCACTTGAGCCCGGACCATATTTCTGGTCAATGACCGGGCAAGTTTTTGTGATTCGGCACGGCGTCGCTTTAACTGACAATTGCGCAGTCGTGCGACGTGGCTCCCAAACAAAATTGGCAACCTTTTTTTTCACACAAATAGATTATTAAATGTGCGTGTTTACTTCTGTCTTTAACACCTCCCCTTCAGGCTGGAAAGCATCAGATCAGGGGAAACCAAAAAAAAAAGCTCTCATTCCATTGCAGCTTGGTTCCTACATGTGTGATGAACTGAGCATGCTCAAACACTTAGAAAAAAAATATCCTTTCTTTTTAAAAGGTGAAAAAACTCATTGGATGCTCATAGAGCGTGGTTTGGATTAATTGCAGGTGTGCCCAATTACAAGCTCACCCAAACTAGAGACTGCAATTTGTTCATGTGATTTCAATTGCTTCATTACTAGCACTGTTATAAAAAGCTTGGATCGATCAGTCCTCAGCTGCCCTCAGAAGGGGCAGGCTGGCAGAAATGCTGTTGCTAAACACAAATGTGGTTTGTTGCATGGGTTTTGTTTTATTTTGCCAATGGTTTTGGTTTATTTTTAAATGATGTTCACTTTGATGTATTTGTCTATGTGGCCTTATTTTATGAAAAATGTGTAAAGCTATGGTTATTTAGAATTTTGAAATGTATTTTTGTTTGTTTGTCTTTTTTTGCTTTCCTTGTTTTGTTGACCAATAAAAATTACTTTAAAATTGTTAAGTTTGTCTTTTGTTACTTTTTCATGCTACATATGTTGACAGCTGCAGCTGAACTAGGTTTGGGCCTAACAAATTATGTGTGATTTTTGTCTAAGCTTCTTTCCTGGTGTGATCATGAAATGTTTGCCATGTTTATTCTCCATGACTTTAAAGACAAACTGGTAAGTATTTTATTTATTCTGCAGTGGTCCTCAGCCCTCAAGTACCCCCGACAGGACATGTTTTGGGGATTTCTCTTATCAAGAATTGCTGTCCAGACTGTATTTTAAAGCGCATGTGCAAGATGAAGGAAAACCTGCAAACATGGCCTGTGGGGGGGGTTTGCTATTGGTGGACAGGCTTGACGTGCTGATTTACAGCACTGTGCTTAAATCTAGCGCAAGGCAATCCTATTCAAATTGTGGGTGTTTGAGGGAAGCCAAGTGAGTGTTAGAACCCCTGCTTTGTGTTTTTTTATTTTTGTGTTGAGCTTTGTGTCCCTTTTCTTAAAATTGGCTTCACTTCCTGTCACACAGCTGAACAGGAAGTGAGGTTAAAACCCTACCAGTGTCATTTCTTGGGGACACAGGTCAATCTAACTAGTGTCCCCATTAAGCAAATTGCACTCCAGCACTGCTGTGTACACCCCAAATCATGGGTCTTCAAACTACGGCCCTCCAGTTGTTCAGGAACTACAATTCCCATCATGCCTAGTCATGTCTGTGAATGTCAGTGCATTACAAGGCCTCATGGGATGTGTAGTTCTAAAACAGCTGGAGGGCCGTAGTTTGAGGATCCCTGCCCCAAATGATTATTTAGTTTGGGGTTTAGTAAAGGCAAAGCCACTCTGCAGTACAAGCATAGTTGCTGAAAATCAGAGAGGAAGCACTGATGGTTTTAACATCCAATCCTGTAGAAGCAAAGTTGTTTTGTTTTCTTTCTTCCTTGCTTTGCACTTGTAGTGCAAAGTGGATTTGCCTTTAGTCAATGGACCCCAAAGTCCAAGATCCCTAATAATTTGGGGTGTACACAGCAAAATGCTAGAGTGCAATTTACATAATGGGAAACTATTTAGCTTGATCTCTGTGTCCCCAAGAAAAGATATTAGTAAGGTTTTACCCTCACTTCCTGTTTGGCTATGTGACAGGAAGTGAATGAATTAGAAAGGGTGAAGACACCTCACAAATGTTGTCACTATCAGGGGTGCAGACATCCCCAAAAAATGAGCAGATAATACTTATTTGCAAATTAATAATTTTTTAGTTAACATTGGGTGGGGTGCTCTAACGCACACATTCCTACATATTAGCAACGCTCTATCCTGGCCTATTGGCATGGTTATATTTTTTGGGGCTCTCAATAAAACTCTATGAAATTTGTGCTTAAACTAGAACCAGGGGCGGACTGACAACTTATGTGGCCCCTGGGCAATAGAAGATTATGGGGCCCCTCTGGCTTACAGATGACCACCACGCCAGGAGGTAGTGCAGAGGCGGGCAGCTAAAATCTTGGGATATTCACATTAAAAGCATGTCATTTTCGGACATATCAGGGACAGATCTAAAAAAAACACAGATTTTTACATACTGTCCCTGGTTTTACTGAGCCTGGCAACCCAGATGGGGCCCCCTAGTGGCATGGGGCCCTCGGGCAGTGCCCGAGTGACTCAATGGTCAGTCCGCCCCTGACAAGAACTATAATCAACAAGTTTTATTTTCTTTAATTTTGGATAGAGTGAGGGAGGGTTATTTTGTATTATCTGTGTCCAATTGGGGAGATTTGCCTTCACTTCCTGCCCCATAGCCAAACAGGAAGTGAGAGAAAAACTATGCAAATTAACCACTTCCCGCCCAGCCTATGGCCGATTTACGTCCGGGAAGTGGTTACACAATCCTGACAGGACGTCCTGCAGGATTTCATGCCGCACGCGCCTGTGGGGGCACGCAGCGCGGCGATCGGTGATGCGGGGTGTCAGTCTGACACCCTGCATCTCCGATCTCGGTAAAGAGTCTCTCACGGAGACGGAGACTCTTTACCACGTGATCAGCCGTGTCCAATCACGGCTGATCACGATGTAAACAGGAAGAGCCATCGATGGCTCTTCCTCACTCGCGTCTGACAGACGCGAGTATAGGAGAGCCGATCGGCGGCTCTCCTGACAGGGTGCGTTCGCGCTGATTGTTTATCAGCGCAGCCCCCCCTCGGATCACCACACTGGACCACCAGGGATGCCCACCCTGGACCACCAGGGTGTGCAAAAACAAAAAAAATATAGAACAAAAAAACAAAAAGCAATAAAAAATAAGAAAAAAGATGCCAATCAGTGCCCACAAATGGGCACTGACTGGGAAAATCAGTGCCACCCCACAGTGTCCATCAGTGCCACCCCACAGTGCCCATCCATGCACAGTGCCCACCTATCAGTGCCCACCTGTGCCACCCATAAGTATCCATCAGTGCCACCCATAAGTGCCGCCCATCTGTGCCGCCCATGAGTGCCCATTAGTGCCGCCTATGAGTGCCCATCAGTGCCGCCAATCAATGCCACCTCATCTGTGCCGTCAGTACTACCTCATCGATGTCCATCAGTGCCATCTCATCGGTGCCCATCAGTGCCGCCATATCAGTGCCCGTAATTGAAAGAGAAAAACTTATTTACAAAAAAATTAACCTAAAAAAATAAAAACTTTTTTTTGTTTCAAAATTTGCAGTCTTTTTTTAGTTGTTGCGCAAAAAAAAAAAAACGCAGAGGTGATCAAATAACAACAAAAGAAAGCTCTATTTGTGGGGAAAAAAGGACGCCAATTTTGTTTGGGTACAGTGTTGTATGACCGCGCAATTGCCATTCAAAGTGCGACAGTGTTGAAAGCTGAAAATTGGCTTGGCGGGAAGGTGCGTAAGTGCCTGGTATGGAAGTGGTTAAGGGAATCCAGTGCCCCCCCAGAACTAGTGTGTGGGTCCCCTGAAAATTACTGGGCGGGGTTATACAAAAACAGGGTGTGACCTTGACAGGAAGGGGTGGGTCATTTTTCTATTAGGAGGTGCAGATATGTAGTCAGGCCTAGGGCAGAACCAAACCTAAATATACTACTGCATATTAGGGCTTATTTAGACCGGCACCGATTTACAGCGTGTTTTTATATTGTGGGAGGAAACCCACGCAGGCACAGGGAGAACATGCAAACTCCATGCAGATGCTGTCACGGGCGGGATTCGAACCAACGACTCTTTTGCTACTAGGTCAAAGTGCTATACACTACACCACTGTGGTGAACGAACATGATTGCAGCTGAAAGCATGAGAACTTTTATTTTTTTTTTCAATACCATGCTTTCCAGCCTTATTGACCCCGCCTCTCTCCATAAAGAGGACCTGTCACACACTAGTCCTATTACAAGGGATGTTTACATTCCTTGTAATAGGAAAAAAACTGATCATTTTTTTTTTATTTTTTTATTTCAAAGCGCCCCGTCCCGACGAGCTCGCGCACAGAAGCAAACGCATACGCGAGTAGCGCCCGCATATGAAAACGGTATTCAAACCACACAAGTGAGGTATCGCCGCGATCGTTAGACTGAGATCAATAATTCTAGCCCTAGACCTACTCTGCAACTCAAAAAATGCAACCTGTAGAATTTTTTAAACGTCGCCTATCGAGATTTTTAAAGGGTAAAAGTTTGATGCCATGCCACGAGCGGGCGCAATTTTTAAGCGTGACATGTTGGGTATCATTTTACTCGGCGTAACATTATCTTTCACAATATATAAAAAAATTGGGCAAAATGTATTGTTGTCTTATTTTTTAATTCAAAAAAGTGATTTTTATCCAAAAAAAGTGCGCTTGTAAGACCGCTGCGCAAATACGGTGTGACAAAAAGTATTGCAATGACTGCCATTTTATTCCCTAGGATGTCTGCTAAAAAAAAATATATAATGTTTGGGGGTTCTGATTAATTTTCTAGCCAAAAAATTGTGATTTTCACATGAAGGAGAGAAGTGCCAGAATTAACCCGGTGGGCAAGTGGTTAAAGTACTCATGGCTATAAAGAATAGAGTCATTGCTCATTAAAAAAAAAAAAAAAAAAAAAGGGGGTCCCTCCAAATTAAATTACCAGGCCCTTCAGGTCTGGAATGGATATTAAGGGGAACCCCGCCGTAAAAAACGCCCCAAAAAATGGCGTGGGGTCCCCCCAAATATCCATACCAGACCCTTCAGGTCTGGTGTGGATTTTAAGGGGAACTCCACCCCAAATTGAAAAAAAAAATGGCGTGGAGTCCCCCTAAAAATCCACACCAGACCCTTATCCGAGCACGTTGACCTGGCCGGCCGCAGAAAAGAGGGGGGGACAGAGTGCGGCCCCCCCCCCTCTCCTGAACCGCACCAGGCCACATGCCCTCAACATGGGGAGGATGTCCCCATGTTGATGGGGACAAGGGTCTCATCCCCACAACCCTTGCCCGGTGGTTGTGGGGGTATGCGGGCGGGGGGCTTATCAGAATCTGGAAGACCCCTTTAACAAAGGGGACCCCCAGATCCTGGCCCCCCCCCTATGTGAAATGGTAATGGGGTACATTGTACCTCTACCATTTCACCCCCAAAAAAATGTCAAAGTGTTAAAAATGACAGTAGCCGGTTTTTGACAAATCTTTTAATAAAATCTTCTTTTCTTCTTTCCTTCGGGTTTCTTCCGCTGCTTCTTTCTTCTCGTCCACATCTTGCCCGACGTCTTCTTCTATCTTCTCCGTCCGTCCTTCAGCCTTCTGGTCCCGCATCTTGCCCGTTGTCTTGTCCTGTCTCCTCCTCGTCCGCATCTTGGGTCTTCTGCGGTGTTCTTCTCGGTCCGCCAGCCTTCTCGTCCCCGGACCCAGCGTTTGAATTTGATTTGGCCGCCGTTTTCCCGCTCCTGGGACCCGCCCCCCTCTGACGCCACAAGTAAACTCCTTAGAAGGTCATGTGCGTCAGAGGGGGCGGGGTCACATGAGTGTGACACGGCGGGAACTTCTTCTCCGGGCGGCGCGATTGAAATTGAATTCCCCCGCTGTGTGACGCTCTGCGACCCCGCCCCCTCTGACGCACATGACCTTCTAAGGAGTTTACTTGTGGCGTCAGAGGGGGGCGGGGTCACATGAGTGTGACACGGCGGGAACTTCTTCTCCGGGCGGCGCGATTGAAATTGAATTCCCCCGCTGTGTGACACTCTGCGACCCCGCTCCCCTCTGACGCACATGACCTTCTAAGGAGTTTACTTGTGGCGTCAGAGGGGGGCGGGGTCACATGAGTGTGACACGGCGGGAACTTCTTCTCCGGGCGGCGCGATTGAAATTGAATTCCCCCGCTGTCTGACGCTCTGCGACCCCGCCCCCCTCTGACGCACATGACCTTCTAAGGAGTTTACTTGTGGCGTCAGAGGGGGGCGGGTCCCAGGAGCGGGAAAACGGCGGCCAAATCAAATTCAAACGCTGGGTCCGGGGACGAGAAGGCTGGCGGACCGAGAAGAACACCGCAGAAGACCCAAGATGCGGACGAGGAGGAGACAGGACAAGACAACGGGCAAGATGCGGGACCAGAAGGCTGAAGGACGGACGGAGAAGATAGAAGAAGACGTCGGGCAAGATGTGGACGAGAAGAAAGAAGCAGCGGAAGAAACCCGAAGGAAAGAAGAAAAGAAGATTTTATTAAAAGATTTGTCAAAAACCGGCTACTGTCATTTTTAACACTTTGACATTTTTTTTGGGGTGAAATGGTAGAGGTACAATGTACCCCATTACCATTTCACACAGGGGGGGGGTCAGGATCTGGGGGTCCCCTTTGTTAAAGGGGTCTTCCAGATTCTGATAAACCTCCCGCCCGCATACCCCCACAACCACCGGGCAAGGGTTGTGGGGATGAGACCCTTGTCCCCATCAACATGGGGACATCCTCCCCATGTTGAGGGCATGTGGCCTGGTGCGGTTCAGGAGAGAGGGGGGGCCGCACTCTGTCCCCCCCTCTTTTCTGCGGCCGGCCAGGTCAACGTGCTCGGATAAGGGTCTGGTGTGGATTTTTAGGGGGACTCCACGCCATTTTTTTTTCAATTTGGGGTGGAGTTCCCCTTAAAATCCACACCAGACCTGAAGGGTCTGGAATGGATATTTGCCGGGAACCGCACGTCTTTTTTTTTTTTGGTTTTTACGGCGGGGTTCCCCTTAATATCCATTCCAGACCTGAAGGGCCTGGTAATTTAATTTGGGGGAACCCCTACACATTTTTTTGTTTGTTTTATGAATGAATCCCTTTAGAATTGTCAGAGCCGACAATTCATTATAGCCGCGTGTGAATTTTTAAATGACTTTTTTCCTTCTGAATGTCACTTTGTGCAGGGGGAGTTCTAAGTGCGGGAAAAATGCGCTATTTCACATGCTGACATTACACCCCCCCTAGGTACGAAATTTAAAGGAATATTTCACTTTTATTGTTTCACTTTAAGAATTATTAATTTCACTGCTCCCGAAAAAACGTCCGTTTTAAAAAATAAAAAAAGCATTGATACATGTTCCCTGGGGCAGGACTGAGGTCCCCAAACACTTTTTAGGACAAAACTTGCAGATTAGCCTTTAAAATGAACACTTTTGATTTCTCCCATAGACTTCTATAGGGAGTTCGGCGCGGCTTTACATATTAGTTTCAATGCGCCGGCTGCTACGCTGGTTCATGCGCCCAATTAAGCCTCCACCCGGAGTACTAATTAACGCATGAACCAGCGCAGCGCACAGAGCATAGTAAATCAGGCCCATTGTGTTTTTTTCAAAATTGTTGCTCTTTTTTTGTTTATAGCGCAAAAACTAAAAACCGCACAGGCGATCAAATACCACCAAACGAAAGCTCTATTTGTGGGGAAAAAAAAAGACGTCAATTTTGTTTGGGAGCCAGGTCGCACGACTGCGCAATTGTCAGTTAAAGTGATGCAGTGCCGGAAGCTAAAATTTAGTCTGGGCAGGAAGGGGGTGTATGTGCACAGTAGGCAAGTGGTTAAGGAAGTAAAAAATAAAGCCTTCAACTGATTATACTCCAGGAGACGCATTTAATGGGGGAAAAGATAAAAACCTTAAAAAAAGCCTGGATAGAAAAGGAATAACATGCCACCTATTCATCATATGCCAGAGGGGTATCAGTTCTAGTTAATAGGTCCTTCCCAGGGAAGGTGGAAAAACGGAAAATTGTATCATACTTACCAGTAATTTTCCTTTCCTGGTGCCTATCCATGGCAGCATACCTGTGACAAGCTCTGCCTTGGCTCCTCCCTCAGGACTAGTGAATATTATAAAAGAGTTGGTTAGCAGCGCCCCCACATTCTCCGTAATATAGAATACCGAGGGTGGGAGCGTATGCTGCCATGGATAGGCACCAGGAAAGGAAAATTACTGGTAAGTATGATACAATTTTCCGTTTTCCTGGTGCCTCCATGGCAGCATACCTATGACAAATAACTAGCTGAGACGGGTGGGATGATGCTTAGGAGGTTTATTTCAAAGGAATTATTATTATTATTATCAATAATTAGAGGAAGCAACGGCTGATTTGATCGCCTGTCTGCCGAATTCTACCGATGAGAGAGCTCCTGGGTCTACTCGGTAATGCTTCAGAAAAGTATGTTGGGACGACCAGGTCGCTGCCCTACAAATAGTTTCGATTGCCACGTTCGCTCTTGCGGCCCAAGAGGCAGAGACCGCCCTAGTGGAGTGTGCCCTGACCATCAAAGGGGGGTCCAGACCCTTTGCCCTGTACGCCTTGTGGATAAGCTTAACAATCCATGAGGCAATTGTTCTTGCTGACGCCTCCTTGCCTTTGTTCTTCCCCCAGGGAATTATGAGCAATTTGGTAGAGTCTCTGAAAGGTGCCGTGACCCTGAGATAGCATTTTAGGGTGGAGGCAATGTCCAGTTCATGAAGAGAACCTGATTCCTGTTCTAGAAACGTTGGGAGAGCCCAGGGTTCCGACATGGTCCAAGATGACGTGACCTTGGGGATAAACCCTCGTACTGTTCTCAGTTCCACTCTGTCATGGTAGAATATGATATGGTTATCATCCGCCCCCAGAGCTTGGAGCTCTGAAACCCGTCTGCCAGAGGTTATGGCTATCAAGAAGGTAAGCTTCAAGGTTAAGTTCCAAAGTGATGCCGAGTCCGAAGGAGCAAAAGGTGGGCTGGCTAAGGCCTCTAGGATGACAGCGAGGTCCCAGGTGGGAAAAGCCTGTTTAGTTGGTGGTCGGATCTTTCTGACTGCCTTAAAAAATTGGATTATTAATGGGTCCTCTGCCCACCTTCTGCTGGTTGCTGTTGAAATTGCTGCTACCTGTACTTTTAATGTACTCATAGCAAGACCCACATCCAGGCCTGCCTGCAAAAATTCAAGCATTTGCGAGGATGATGGAGAATCTGGATCGCAGCTTCTGCTAATCATGAAGGCCTTGAACTTGTTCCACACCCTATCGTATATACTGTTTGTGGAAGGCTTTCTAGCCCTGAGAAGGGTTGCGATAACCTCGTTGGAACATCCTAGTGATTCAAACCTTTGCCTTTCAGCAGCCAGATGTGAAGGTTCAGCCTGCCTGGATCTGGATGGGTGTGACATCCCTGAGCGAGGAGGAAGGGTATCAGCGGAACCTTGACCGGCGGCTGAGTACTCAGGTACATTGCCGTAGGAAACCAAGGGCGTCTCGGCCAGTATGGTAGAACCGTTATTACTGTTGTGGACTCTATCATGATCCTCGCCAGGAGTTTTGGAATGAGGGGCCGTGGAGGGAATGCATAGGCCAGTTTGCATGCCCATGGGGCTGAGAGAGCATCTATTGCTTCCGCTTGGGGATGTGGGAGCCTCGAGATGAACCTTGGAAGCTTGGAATTGCATGCAGTTGCAAATAGGTCCAGTTCGGGGAGCCCCCACTGGCTCACTATCCAGTTGAAGATTCTTGGGTGTAGAGACCACTCGTTGGCATCTATGAACCTGCGAGATAGGAGGTCGGCTCTTGAGTTGAGATGACCTGGTAGGTAGATTGCCCTTAGGTCCTTTAGGTTTCTTTCCGCCCAGAGGATAATGGGCTCCACCTCCCTCAGCAGGGACCTGCTGTGCGTCCCTCCTTGACGGTGTATATAAGATACAGCGGCTTTGTTGTCCATCCGTAGAAGGACTGGTCTCCCTGTGATCTCGAATTCTAGGGCTAGTAATGCACGGTAGGCTGCCCGGATCTCCAGGATATTCGACACCAAGCCCGTCGCACTGAAGGACCATCTCCCCTGCACTGAGATCTGGTTGCAGTGTGCTCCCCAACCTGCTGAACTGGCATCGGTGGTAACTGTGATCCAGTTTACATGCCCTAGCGGACGTGATTTCATCAGCGTGTGTTTCTTCATCCACCAATGAAGACTTCTGAGCATCAGGGTCGTCAGATGTATAGGTTGAGATAGATATCGTTTGTTCCACTGCCTCAAGAATTCCAGTTGGAAATATCTCAAATGCCAATGGGCCCAAGGGACCATGGGGATACATGACGACATCCGGCCTATCAGGCTTAGACACTTCGAGGCGGTCAGATGGAGTCTCGCACTCACACTCTTCATCTGCTGAATAATAGACGCCACTTTCTGAGGTGGAAGGGACACTGTACCATTCTCTGTGTTGAACAGTGCACCCAGATAAATCATTTCCTGGGTTGGAGACAGATGACTCTTCTCCTGGTTTATCTTCCATCCAAAGTCTACTAGCGTCGTTAGAAGAACTTCCCTGTGTTCCATCAATTGGGCTGGATCGCTCGCTAGGAGAAGAAGGTCGTCCAAATAATGGTATACTCGAAGTCCCTGTTCCCTTAGAGGGGCTATCATGGCAATCAGTGTCTTTGTGAAGACTCTCGGTGATGTGCAGAGGCCAAACGGGAGACTGCGGAATTGAAGATGTACCTGGCCTACTGCAAACCTCAGATACTTCTGGAAAGAGGGGAGTATGGGTATATGCAGGTACGCATCCCGTAAGTCTATGGATAACATCCAGTCCCCTGGTTGGATTACACGGACGATTGTTTGTAGTGACTCCATCTTGAATCGTTCTAGGAAAATGTAACGATTTAGCCTCTTTAGGTCTATGACAGGTCTCCAACCTCCGTTTTTTTTGGGGACGAGAAACAGGGTGGAGTAAAAACCTGTAAATCTTTCCGATGGAGGTACTGGGATTACTGCCTGCTGTTCCTGTAAGGAGAGAAGAAAGTGCTGTAGAGCCTCCGCTTTTTGAGGGGACCTTGACATCCTTGTTGGAGAGAAGAAGTCTTTGGGGGGTTTGTCTAGAAACGTCCAGAAGTGTCCGTATTTTACAGTGGAAATTACCCAGGGATCCCTGCACCTTTGCTCCCAGATTTTCGAGAAGTGTTGGAGTCTGGCCCCCACCGGAATCGCTTGGGATGGTTCGGCGTCAAAAGGACTTAGCAGAATCCTGCGGAGTAGGCACGGATCCCTGTCTACGGTTCTTGAGGAAGGTGGACTGCGTGCTTTTCCAATTTTGCCTAAAGCCTCTTCCTTGCCTGGACTGTCTGTAGTCCTTGTTCTTATAATATTGGAATCTGGGTGTGAATGTTCTGAAGCGCTTGGATCGCCTGTCCTGGGGCAACAGGCCCGACTTCCCGCCAGTAACGCGAGATATGGCTTTATCCAACTTCTCCCCAAATAGGGCTTTTCCATCAAATGGTATTTTGCACCAATTCTGTTTCGATGCAATATCTGCTGACCATGGTTTTAGCCACAAGGCCCGTTTGGCCATTACTGTGTGGAGCATTGCCCTTGCGGAGCATCGAACTGAATCGATGGCAGCTTCCCCAATGAAGTCTGCAGAGAGTTTTAGCTCATCTAAGGCCTTAATAATGTCTTCCTTTGGGACATCCTGCTGGATTGCCGACTCTATATTCTCTGTCCAAACGCGTAGCGCGTTGGAAACCGATGTTAAAGCAACCGCGGGCTTGCAGGCATTGCCCGCCATCTGGTAGGCTTTTTTGAGGTCGAGATCCATTCTTCTATCCAGTGGATCCTTGAATGACGTTGAATCTTCCATAGGCAGCGTAACATTTTTCGCTAACCTTACCACAGCTGCATCGACCACTGGAGGGGCCTCGAGCATTACAGAGTCTTCTTCCGATAGAGGATATAGTTTCCCCAGGCGGTTAAGGGAGAATCTTTTTTCGGTCTTTCCCCATTCTTCCTCAATCACGCCCTTAATCTCGTCCATGAGAGGGAAAAAGGAAATCTGGCGCTTGAGAAAGGGGAAGTATGCCTTAGACTTCTTGCCTTCTGTCTCAGTTTCCTCCCAACCAATTGCCTGTTTTACTGCCTGCACATAGGGCTGGACCATGGAAAAGGCAAAGCCGGAGACATCCAGGTCATCCGAGGAACCCTCTGAAGCGTCATCCTCCTCCTGATGTTTAGAGGATGAGGCAGGTGTCGGTCGAGGAATTCCGCTAGTGGACGGTCCGGGAATGGCCTCCCCCGCCGGCTGCTCCTGGAGAGGAACCACCGGTTGCGATGGCATTGAGGCCACTAATTCTGCAAAGGAATCCTTTATTGCTTTCTTAAGCAGGTCCGCCACTTGCATGCCCTCGGACTCTCTGTCCGCCGCATAGTCCCTCATGCAATCTTGACAGATCCGTTTATGTGGAAGAGGGGTAGCTCCACAGGCTTGACACTTTGGAGATCTGGGTCTCGGGGAGCGTGAGTGATGGCGCTTTTTGGCCAAAGACTTCTTGCCACTCTCATGGTCTCCTCGCCTGGAAGACCTTCCCCTGCTGTGGCTTGAGTCAGAGTCTTCATGACGCCTTGATGTCTTCTTAGACGTCTTCTGGCGTACAGGGCTGCAATACATAAGAGTATGCGCCTTAGTGCACTCCTTTTTTTTTTTTTTTTTTTTAAAACTTACCTGGACGTAGGTCCTTACCTTAATTGTAGAGTAGGATCTTGTATGGACGGCGAATGGCTCATGTTAGGTGGATTAGCGGAGGAAGCAGCTAAGGAAAGAACAGGAAAAGGTTAAACGCCATAACCTAACCCGGCTAAACGGACACATTCCTAAGTGTTATTGTTTTTTTTTTTTTTTTTTTTTTAGAAAAAATTATTTTATGTCTTCTTTTTTTTTTTTTTTTTGTAATAAATGGCCATCTTTTTTTTTTTTTTTTTTTTTTTACCTGTAGAAACAGGTCTTTTGTCCTGGAGCTCTCAGTATTCTGGTTCTCCCTGGACAGCCTCAGGCATCTTAGTGAGGCAGCCAGGGAGTTATAAAGGGTTCAGGTGAACAGAGGAACGCCTCTGCCCTGAACTTTTGGAGAAAGGGCAAAAATTCTATGTTTTTCCCTATTCCAAGATGGCCGCCGGAGCCTCCGGGCGTACTGCGCATGCGCGAACCGGCGGCTCTAGGACCCGGAAGTCCCGGCCGTCGGCGCCAGCGTCGAATGCAGCAGAGGACGCCCCCAGCCATACAAAACGGCTGGGGGTGACGCGCGCGACCCCCTAAAGGGCCAGGAAACGACATGGAAAGTGAGGGATGACAGGGGCAGGCGAGGGAAACACCGGGGGAAAACGAGGGGGAAAACGAGGGGGACCGCAGGTGAGCCATGGGATTGCAGGGACAGGAAGGATGCCAGAATGGAGTTTAGGAAAGGGGGAAAAAAATAAATAAAAAAATAAATGAAAAATAAATGAAAAGTAAAAGAATTAGCTGCTGCCTCCGTTACCATGGGAAGCCAGATGCCTGAGAGATACACTGCAGATAGAGCTCTTAGTTAAGAGACAAACTGCCTGTCCCAAAAGATCCTACAGAAGGGACTCCCAACCTTATTAGCGCGTTTAGCTGCCCAAGAGAAGGGACCGCATCCGGGAGAGGCTTGAACCCGGATGGACGCTGCCGAATGCAGAAGGTAGGACGATCGACCAGTATTCACTGCCATGAGGTATGAGGGAAAAAAGGAGAATGTGGGGGCGCTGCTAACCAACTCTTTTATAATATTCACTAGTCCTGAGGGAGGAGCCAAGGCGGAGCTTGTCACAGGTATGCTGCCATGGAGGCACCAGGAAAAGCCTTTATAGATCTACAAGGGAAATATGTGATTTTGTTGTATACGATTGGACAACAAAGATGCATCGCAGTGGCAGTATACATCCCACCTCCTTTCTCGGTGGGGATTCTAAACGAGATAATGGAAAAAATCATTCAATATCCTCCAGCGAAGTTGTTGCTTATTGGAGACTTCAATGTGGTGCTCTCTGTGTAGTTGGACAGACCCAGACCCCCTAGACAGCACTCTGATTTATATAATTGGGCACAAATGACAGGGGTAACAGACATATGGAGGTGAAGAAATCCAGAAAAAAGTATGTATTCCTGTTACTCCACTTCTTATAAAACAGCGTCCAGGATTGATTTGGCATTTGCTGACAGATATTGCAGATGTAGCATATTTACCGAGTGGTCTGTCGGATCATGCCCCGTTTTTCGTTACTATTCGAATCCCTAGATCCAGAAATGCAGCATTATGGAGGCTATCCTCACAATGGGTGGTATATCCAGAAATAGCAGAAATTATGACAATTATAATAAATGAGTATTGGGAAAAAATTATAGTCTGTTCAAGTGACGCCAATTTTGATTTAATGATGGCTGCACAAAGGGAATTACAACTGCATATGGAGGAAATAACTAGGTTGGAAATATATAAAAAGAGGCAAAATATCTTTGGACAAGGAGATAAAAGTGGGAGGTTCTTGGCCAGATTGGCACAACAAGAACACCAAGCTACCACTATAGCAGAGATAGAGATGTCAGAGGGAATAAGAGCAAAGGAACCTGATGAGATTTTGAGGGCCTTTAGCAGTTATTATAGTGAGTTGTATACCTCTTCTCTCCCCTCTGACTTCCATCCGGGGGCCATGTCGGACTTATTGGACCGGGTGGCCCTCGGGTGGTTGTTGGATTGGGAGAGGGAGGCTCTGGTGGATCCAATTACAAGTGAAGGGATATTGAAGGTTATAAAGCCACTTCCAGGGGGAAAAGCACCAGGCCCAGATGGAATCCCTGCTGAATTCTACAAAAAATATCAAACCCTATTGGCTCCAAAACTGGCAGAGGTATTTACGAATGGGCTACTGAAAGGGACACTACCAGACTCAATGAGGCAGGCACACATACCGTATTTTCCGGCGTATAATACGACTTTTTGGATGCACTAAAAAAAGCATCCAAAGTCGGGCGTCGTCTTATACGCCGGTGACAGTCTCCGTCTGCTGCGGGCGTCCATGATTGGAAAGCTGTGCCTTCTTCTCAGACTGTCCTGTGATAGGCGGAACACAAATTTTCCCAGCAGCGCCTCTGTTCTGTGTTCCTCCTATCACGGATGCCTTCTCATCCTCGGAGGAGGGGACATTTGTGATAGGCAGAACACAGAACAGAGGCGCTGCTGGGAAAATGTGTGTTCCGCCTATCACAGGACAGTCTGAGAAGAAGGCGCGGCTTTCAAATCATGGACTCTCGCAGCAGACGGAGACTGTGCTGCAAAACGTGAGTGATGGCACAGTGGGGGGGGAAGTGATGGCACAGTGGGGGCACAGTGGGGGCAAGTGATGGCACAGTGGGGGCAAGTGATGGCACTGTGGGGGCAAGTAATGGCACTGTGGGGGTAAGTGATGGCACTGTGGGGGCAAGTGATGGCACTGTGGGGGCAAGTGATGGCACTGTGGGGGCATGTAATGTAATGGCACAGTGGGGCATGTAATGTAATGGCACAGTGAGATTTGAAAAAAGCCTGTTTCTGTCAGCGGTTGTTTCTGTCAGCGGTTGTTCTGGCTACCCCTCAGCTTCCAGAAAGACTAGAAGGAAGGGGGTAGTCTTATATGGCGAGTATATCCCAAAACCAACATTTTTCCTGGAAAATTAGGGGGTCGTCTTATACGCCCAGTCCTCTTATACGCCGGCAAGTACGGTAACCTTAATATACAAAGACGGGAAAGATCCAAAAAAGTGTCCCTCATACAGGCCGATAGCATTACTAAATATAGATGTCAAATCCTCGGTAGATATAGTCTGGGACGCATTCAAGGCATATCTACGAGGACAATATATTTCAAAAATTGCAGCAGTGAATAAAAAAAAAGAAGGCTCGGGCACAGGAGTTACAAATACATGTAGAACGTAATAAGGAAAAATATAGTCAAGATTCAGGTGACCCCAATTTTGATTCAATGATGGCTACACAAAGGGAATTACAACTGCATATGGAGGAAATAACTAGGTTGGAATTATATAAAAAGAGGCAAAATATCTTTGAACAAGGAGATAAAAGTGGGAGGTTCTTGGCCAGATTGGTACAACAAGAACACCAAGCTACAACTATAGCAGAGATAGAGATGTCAGAGGGAATAAGAGTAAAGGAACGTGATGAGATTTTGAGGGCCTTTAGCAGTTATTATATTGAGTTGTATACCTCTTCTCTCCCCTCCGACTTCCATCTGGGGGCCATGTCTGACTTATTGGACTGGGTGGCCCTCGGGTGGTTGTCGGATAGGGAGAGGGAGGCTCTGGTGGATCCAATTACAAGTGAAGGGATATTGAAGGTTATAAAGCCACTTCCAGGGGGAAAAGCACCAGGCCCAGATGGAATCCCTGCTGAATTCTACAAAAAATATCAAACCCTATTGGCTCCAAAACTGGCAGAGGTATTTACGAATGGGCTACTGAAAGGGACACTACCAGACTCAATGAGGCAGGCACACATACCGTATTTTCTGGCGTATAAGATGACTTTTTGGATGGAAAAAAATGCATCCAAAGTCGGGGGTCGTCTTATACGCCGGTGAAAGTCTCCGTCTGCTGGGGGCATCCATGATTTGAAAGCCGCACGTTCTTCTCAGACTGTCCTGTGATAGGCGGAACACAAATTTTCCCAGCAGCGCCTCTGTTCTGTGTTCCTCCTATCACGGATGCCTTCTCATCCTCGGACGAGAGGACATCCGTGATAGGCGGAACACAGAACAGAGGCCCTGCTGGAAAAATTTGTGTTCCGCCTATCACAGGACAGTCTGAGAAGAAGGCGCGGCTTTCAAATCATGGATGCTCGCAGCAGACGGAGACTGTGCTGCAAAACGTGAGTGATGGCACAGTGGGGGGGACTGTGATGGCACAGTGGGGGCACAGTGGGGGCAAGTGATGGCACTGTGGGGGCAAGTGATGGCACTGTGGGGGCATGTAATGTAATGGCACAGTGGGGCATGTAATGTAATGGCACAGTGAGATTTGAAAAAAGCATGTTTCTGTCAGTGGTTGTTTCTGTCAGCGGTTGTTTCTGTCAGCGGTTGTTCTGGCTACCCCTCAGCTTCCAGAAAGACTAGAAGGAAGGAGGTAGTCTTATATGGCGAGTATATCCCAAAACCAACATTTTTCCTGGAAAATTAGGGGGTCGTCTTATACGCCCAGTCATCTTATACGCCGGCAAATACGGTAACCTTAATATACAAGGACGGGAAAGATCCAAAAAAGTGTCCCTCATACAGGCCGATAGCATTACTAAATATAGATGTCAAAATATTAACCAAAATATTAACAATAAGATTACAGCCATTATTAAAAACTGTCATAGATTCAGATCAGAACACAAAACAAATTTCCTCCTGCGCTCTGGTGTTTTTCTGCTATAGGGCAATCTCATCCAATTTTACTGTAAAGTCTAGTGTCTTGCAGCTCGTCTCAGAATCATGGGAATTCATAAAGCTGTAAAAAAAAGAAAAAAGGAGGGCGCAACCGAGCTAGTGCATTATCATTTAAAGGGATTTTATTGAAAAGAATAAAACAGTAGTCATACTCACATAGTAGAAAGACAGTTATGCTGGTAGACAGTATTGCTTAGCAACCACGATAGCAACACGGATCAGATGACATCAGACCGACATTTATGGCTTACGCATTGCAGAGGCAAACCTCCTTCATCAGAGCCTCGGTGGTCAATAGTTGCTCCTATTGTTCGCCTCTGCCAAGCGTACGCCATAAATGTCGGTTTGATGTCATCTGATCTGTGTTGCTATCGTGGTTGCTGAGCGATACTGTCTACCAGCATAATTGTTTGATAAGCACTGTCTTTCTACTCTGTTTGTGAGTATGACTACTGTTTTTAATCTTTTCAATAAAATCCCTTTAAGTGATAATGCACTAGGTCGGTGCGCCCTCCTTTTTTCTTTTCTTTTATAGATTTAGATGAGACAGGATTTATGCCACAGAGAACGACAGTCGTCAATCTACGCAGATTAATTACAAACATACATATCCATCATAAGTGTGAAGGAACTAGGACGGTGGCCTCCCTGGATATAGAGAAGGTCTTCGATACAATCGAATGGCCTTTTCTATGGGAGATACTTAGGCCGCGTACACACGGTCGGTCAAAATCGATGGAAACGGACTGAAGGACCGTTTCATCGGTCCAAAACGATGGTGTGTGGGCCCCATCGGTCAGTTATCCTTCGGTCAAAAATGTTAGAACTTGCTTTAAAATTGAACCTATGGACGCCAAACCGATAGGTCAAAACTGACGGTTAGTATGCAAAAGCATCGTTTAAAAGCCAGCGCATGCTCAGAATCAAGTCGACGCATGCTTGGAAGCATTGAACTTCGTTTTTCTCAGCACGTTGTTGTGTTTTACATCACCGCGTTGGACTCAATCGTTTTTTTAACTGATGGTGTGTAGGCACATCAGACCATCAGTCAGCTTTGTCGGTTAACGGATGAGAACGGTCCTTCAGACCATTCTCATCGGATGGACTGATCGTGTGTACAGGGCTTTAGAAGAATGGGATTCCCATTAATGTTTATTAAATGGGTACAAACAATATATAAAAAACCCATGTCAGCGGTCAAGTTAGGGGGAAAACTTTCACCTTTTTTTCAGTTGTATAGGGGCACAAGACAGGGCTGCCCCCTCTCTCCAGCATTTTTTGCGATAGCAATACAGCCAGTAGCAGAGGCTCTGAGGGTCTCGCAAGAGATTCAGGGCCTTCGTGTGGGGGGGCTGGAGGAGAGGGTAGCCCTTTATGCTGACGATATGCTGTTATTCCTGAAGGATGCAGGCCCATCATTAAAGGGAGCTTTGGAGGTATTGAATACTTTCTCATTGATCACAGGGCTTGAAGTAAACTGGGGCAAATCATTGTTATTTGCCATCGACCAAGGAGCATAGACTACAGCGAGCCCAGCTTTACCATTAAAATGGGTAACCAAATTTAGATACCTAGGAATAATAATAACACGACAGGTGGAAGACTACAAAAAGTTGATTTTAGACCCGGTAATGTAAGAGTATAGGAAAAAATTCAAGATATGGGAGACGCTCCCCCTGTCGCTATTGGGGCGTATACATTTAATAAATATGAAGATTCTTCCTAGGTTGCTATACTTATTTAGAAATTCACCGCAATGCCTACCAAACTTTTTTTGTACAGCTGCATGGCATGTTATCTTCATTTATATGGCAAAATAAATCAGCCAGGATAAAATTAAGTACATTGATGCGCCCAATGGCACAGGGGGGTTAGCCTTCCCAGACTTCTATAAATATTACTTAGCAGCGCAACTAGTGACAATAGGGAGGTGGTTAAACCCTGACGGATATGATCCCGCTACAATGGTGGAGGCTGCAGTGGTCCAGTCTGTGGAGGCACTGCCGGCACTGCCATTTCGTGGGTCAAAATGTAGGCAAGATCTAACACCATCAATGATAACAACAATAAAAGCATGAAAAGTGGCCCTGGCAAGAGAAAGAAACAAAAAAAAAACAGATATATCTCCGAATATGCCATTATGGAAGAACCCAGAGCTTACATATCTAGCTTCCATACAAGATCCCAGGGCATGGACAAAATATGAAGTAAAAAAATATCACAAGTAATAAATGAGGGAAAGATACTCTCATTTGTAGACATGAGACAGAATTGGAACATTCCCGAGAGTTACTTTTTTAGACACATGCAGTTGGTGCACGCCCTGTCAGCTCAGTTCCCTGAAGGGATTCCACAGCTAACAGATTTAGGAGGACAAATAGTGAGAAAGAAAAGGGAAAAAGGAATGATTTCAATCGTACATACCTATCTAATAAAAACAGAGCCGTCAAATATGAACAAACGATGGGAGTGTTGGATAAGAGATGTTTCTAAAACTATCTGCAGAAAATTGGGGGGAGATATTTAAATTTCCATTCCAGATCTTAGTCTCATTACGAGACAAATTAATTACATTTAAAATAACACACAGGAGTTATTACACACCGTATAAAATGTTTAAAATATCCCCAGCAAATTTTCAAAATTGTTGGAGATTTGCGGGTACCCCGGGAAATTTCATCCACGTATTCTGGTCATGTCCGAAGATAAAGGTATTTTGGAGAGAGATCCTGAGAGTGATTGATACAGTGACGGCAGTTTCGCTTGACCTAGAGGCAGAGACCTGCCTACTGGGACTAGTGGAGGAGAATAAGGCCTCTATAGAAACAAGAACACAGGTGGGCCTGCTGCTCTTCTATGCAAGAGAAGCAATAGTTTTAAACTGGAAGAAGTTGGAAGCCCTCTCGTTAGTACAGTGGAAAAACCTAGTAAATAGCAATCTGTCACTGTATCGGGAGACATATTATAATAGAGGAAATGGGGAGAAATATGGAGAAATATGGATGAATTGGATAGAAAATGTTACGACGGCCTCAGGATAGGGGGATATGGAAGTGAGAGGAAAAAAACACACCAATGGATGAAAGGGATAAGAAAGTTATTAAATGTATAAAAAGTGTAAATGTATAAGAGTATTTTATATGAATGTGATGAAAAGATGTTTATCAATATGATTTTATAAGAAATTATTGAGTAAGTTGAATAAGTAAAGATGTAAAATGTATATATGGATAAAAAAGAGAAAAATTAATTAAGAGATTTATAAAAAAAAAGGAAGTAAAAAATCTTCCTCCACAGCCATAGCCTGCAGATAGCAAACAGGGGAAACTGCGCACGGTTCAAAAAATGTACGGACTCATGAGGCTGGTCTGAGACCGATCCATTTTTATATAGGATCTGTAAGGTCAATGGACACCCCAGACCAAAAAGATAAGTGAACTGCCTCTTTTAACAGACAAGTGGCCACGATGACGAACAAATTATTGTCATTAATTCTGTTATTAGTGGCTAATAATTAGTCGGTGTCTGGAGTCCATTGGCTAATACAAAAATAAAGCATTAGAAAAATGTTGAGTGTGAGTTAAGAGGAGCTCCTCCACAGAAGCCCCCACCCTCAGGGTTCTCTGTGAGGAAATCGCCCCTCCTTTCGTACTTGTGAAGGAAAAGAGGAGCTTTTTCCTCTGGGAACGGATGAAAAATATTCTGTGTGACCGGGTTGGTTTAGCATGCCGGAATATTAAAGGAACTTGTGCATTTATTATTTGTATTGTTTATATTGCTAGGTAAACATTGTATATGTATGTAGCGTTCCGTTTCTTGGAAAGAGATGGGTTGGAAATGGCAGAACACAGATTTGAACACACTAGGGTCAGAGCAGATGGGAGAAGAAGGATGCCAAGTTCAAAATTGCCCTATTCCTCCTTTAAACGCTTATTAAGCCTAATCTGTGTATTAGTGAGCGATTGTAGTGATGCTGACACCCTGTTCTGAGGCATAGTCAAACATGTATAGTTTAAAATTTTCTAAAAGAGGAGATACTGGATATCACCCTAGAACACCTCTATGAACCCTGTAGCTGCTTTATACAGGACTTGAGGGAAAACAGTTCCCAGTTATACTTGGAGCACCGTTATTTTACCTGATGTGCCATGCCACAGCCACATCATCTAATGCTACCCACTTCACTTCATAGTGATTGGTTTAGCAAATATGTTTTTGCATCCTGGTGGATGAGGGCATCCCCTTGTGGACTAGCCAATCTATTGGAAATGTGTCCTTCACGACCGATGACTAACCTGGTGGATAATATCCTCAGGGTTATGTACCTTTGTTGTCTACGCAATTATGCTCCAGACCACATTGCAAGCCCACCTGCGAAACCACACCTACACATAGATCGGCCCTGCTACAGTATGTAGTTACTTTTTGGAGGCCAGTTGAAAGGATGGGTTGAGTTGAGTCGTTGGATCCTTTAATCGGGGTCAGTGGTAAATTTATATAGAGAGAGAGAGGGTTTTTTGGATTCACTTAAATGGCCAGAAGTTTGTTTTACTTCGGCAGGTAAATCAATCAAGCAATAAGTTAGATAGATTGGCTGTTTTCAGCTTTCCAGGTTCTTGCTGAGGTAGCCATCCTAGCATTTAAAACTCAAATATGGAAACAGACCAGGTGGCTAAGGATGCTGCGTTACAGCCCTGGACACTTGATGGGTCTGTGCAACTCACAGATTCCACCTAGTTCTGGCCCAGTATAGCTGGGAAAAATAATCCAACTTTAAGGACCCCAGAACGAGAAGAACAAGTGGTCCACAGGGGGCAACTTTGGAATCACTGGCCCAGATTCAAAAAGCAATTGCGTCTGCGTAACCATAGTTACGTAACCATAGTTAGTAGTGTTGCTTAAAGGCAGGTAGGGGTTAATCCACGCTGCCAGGAGAAAGGCAAAGTGAAAATTATTCTTGCTAAGGCAGGCAGGGGTTAAATTACAATACCAGGCTCTCTCCTCACCGCCGTCAGTGCAGGGACTGACTTTGCAGCGTGAGGAGGAAGCCCACACCTTCTGCCTGAGCAGAGAGAGAGTCACATGTCCTGTGACTCTCCTCTGATTGGCCGCCCCTCCCTCCTCCAGCGCTGAGAGAGCATACAAGCTTGTCTGAGGAGAGAAGGAGGGGGAGACGAATCCCTCCCCCCCACAGCGCGCGGGAAAGACGGGGAGGGAAGGAGAATATGGCGCGGTGCCTCTGTGAGGTAAACTGACGCACCAGCACCTCTGAGGGGAAAAAAGGGAAAATAATACTGTAAAAGAACGGCGCAGTGCGGCGCTCGGCGGTACAGGTACTGTACAGCAGCCCAGGGGAAACAACTGGGCAAAGGTACAGGTCAGGGAAAAAAAAAAAAAACGTTTGGTACAAAGTGAAATAGGTAACATATATACCTGATATGATTACATATATACCTATTATGAGTAATACAGCACCATTATAAATATATATAAAATAAATCACTAACAGCTAATAAGCTATTAACACTAATTAAGTACAATCTAAATATATATATATGTATATACTGAAGTAAATACACTTATAATAGTAAAATATATAAGAAAATTTTGCCGTGAGTACTTATCTTTTGCTATGAGCAGAAAGAAAGAGGAGGATCTTAGTCGGGCAGTCTGTTATATAGAGGTCACCGACCTGGGCGTGGCTACGGATTACAAGGACTGCTGGGAGTCGTAGTCTTACTGACTGAAATTTTTTTACATTAAAAGTTTATAGAAAAGTTTTAAAATGTCTGCTATGGGCATTAAATAAAGAAAGTTAATGCATAAGATACTCGCCTCCTGTCTTCATATAACTTATATTTTCCGTCACAAGCTAGGAAAATCTAGATTTACGCAGCGCAATTGCTTACTTGCGCCGGCGTATTGAATGCTCCTGATTCAGGAACCTCGATACGCCGACTGCAGCCTAAGATATGCTTGGCATAAGGCTCTTATGCCGTCATATCTTAGGCTGCATTCTTACGCAGGCCGCTAGGTGGCGTTCCCGTAGTGGTCAGCGTAGAGCAGTGTTTCTCAATTCCAGTCCTCAGGCCCCCCCTTTGAAGCAAATGACGTCCTTGCGATGTCATTTATCGCAATGCACGTCGGGAAAGTTTCCCGACGGAGCATGCGCACTACGCTCGGCGCCGGAATGCGCCTAATTTAAATGATCCACGCCCCCTACGGGATCATTTAAATTACGCGCCCTTACGCTGGGCAGTTTTCCGGAGCGCACACGCAATTTACGGAGCTACTGCTCCGTGAATCAAGCGTAGCGCAGGAAATTTACGGAGGCGCAGCGGCAAAACGGTGCGCTGCGCCTCCGTAAAAAATGGGCAAAGCTACCTGAATCTACCCCAATGTGATCTTTTATGTCTGCCAGCCACTCTGACCCCTCCACAGCCCCGCAGCCTGACACATGGAACATGTCTTCAGTCACAAGCAGTTATGGCTGCCCTAGTAAATGAACATGGGATGGAGACAGGGTTCACCACAGTTGGTTTTATAATATACCACTTCTTGTTTTACCTGTTACCAAAGGTGTTACCAAAAGCTGAACCTTCCTTCCAGAAATATAGAAGATATATCCGGGTGCCCAAGTAAAGGTATCTGAAAAGTGCTGTGGTTGTAGCACCCAGACTTGGCCTGGTCCTGTTTTTTTTTCCAAGGGTGGTCCCAGTTCAGGTTATGCCTCCTGAGCGATGGTGGTACAGCGCGCCGCTGTCGTCACTCAAGAGCTCCAAACGTTCCCCCAGAGGACGGGTGTCTGGAAATTTGTGTACCGGCTGGCACATCAGATTTGAGGCATTATTTTACTGCATGCTTGTAAGTGCAATACAACTTTTTAATACATTTTTCTACTCATTTAATGCGCTTTGTGGAGCTGTTATTGTTTTTTATATGGTGGGCATTTATGCTGGTGATCTGTAATCACTTTTAAATGAGACCCAATGTTAAAGCGGTGGTTCCCCCTAAAACAAATTTCTAACAATAGATTCGTAAGACCCGTTACACTGCGGGTAGTCTGGCTTTTATTTTTGTTTTTTCGTACATACCGAGATCTCGCCGTTTCGTCCCTTGGCGGTGGGCGTTCCTAGTTGATTGACGTTTCTTTGACGGGCGCATACTGCGCGTCACGACTTTCCGACAGAAGCCGAACGTCATTGCGCAGGCGCCGTATAGAGTCGGCTCTATACGGCGCCTGCGCAGCGACGTTCGGCTTCTTTCGGAAAGTCGTGACGTCACGTATGCGCCCGTCCGAGGAACGTCAATCAACTAGGAACGCCCACTGACAAGGGACGAAACGCAGAGATCGAGGTATGTACTAAAAAAAAAAAAAAAAAAGCCAGCCTACCCGCAGTGTAACGGGTCTTACGAATGTATTGTTAGAAATGTGTTTTAGGGGGAACCACCCCTTTAAGGATCAAATTTGTTTGAACTGCATGGCTGGAAGTGACTCCCTATTATATGCTGTACATGATCCCCTGTCATAAAGGATCATGGCGATCTGGTAAGAAGCCAATTAATTATTTGGTGCAGGATACATCACTTTTCTTTGGACACGTTTTCAACATATTCTGGAATTTGGCACAGAGCAGGGGTGTTTAGCATTTCACGTGTTAAACATTTATGGACTTTATTTGCTATAATATTTTATAACTCTTAATTTTACATTTTTGCTTCATTTTAAGTAGATTAATTTGAACGCATAATTTTATTTTTTCATTTATTTCACTATTAATGTCATCACTGATTTACTGTTATTGAGGGGTATGAGAGTGCTCTATAGTGGCAATCAACCTCTCCTGTTTTGGTATATTAGTGATTTACATATACCATCATGCTCTATTTATGTAAATTTTTGGGATATTATAATTTTTTTGTGATCTAAACACTTTTTTCACATGTTTTAGAGGTAGCGCGATTTATATTTTTCTTGTTATTTAACAGGTAACAGAGGGAACAAGATTTTAGCTGGTCACACAGAATATAGACTGCTATGTTTTACACACATTGGGCTAGATTCAGATAGGTGAGCAGATCTTTAGATCTGCGTAACCTATCTCATTTACGTTATGCCGCCGCAAGTTTTTCAGGCAAGGACGTCATTGGTCTTAGACATGAACGTAAATTACGTCCATCCGTATTCGGGAACGACTTACGCAAACAACATAAAATTTCAAAACTCGGCACGGGAACGATGGCCATACTTAACATTAGCTACCCCTCATATAGCAGGGGTAACTATACGCCGGAAAAAGCCGAACGCAAACGACGTAAAAAAAAAAGCACCGGGCGGTCGTTCGTTTCTGAATCGGCATAACTCCTCATTTGCATATTCCTCCAGGAAACAAACGGAAGCGCCACCTAGCGGCCAGCGTGAGATTGCAGCCTAAAATCCGACAGTGTAAGTCACTTACACCTGTCGGATCTTAGGGATATCTATGCGTAACCTGATTCTATGAATCAGGCGCATAGATACGACCGTCGGAACTCAGAGATACGACGGCGTATCAGGAGATACGCCGTCGTATCTCTTTCTGAATTCCGGCCCAGTGTATAAATTGTGACGAATATTACTTGTATAACCTAACTACTTAGATATGATTGGCTGAGACAAGGGCGTTCCTTATTGTATGATTTGATTAAGTGCAAGTATGCACAAGAAATAAATAGCTGGATTCAGGTAGGCGGGCGGATCGTTGCGGTGGCGTAGCGTATCGTATTTACACTACGCCGCCGTAAGTTTGCAAGGCAAGTACTGTATTCACAAAGTACTTGCCTGCTAAGTTACGGCGGCGTAGCGTAAATGGGACTGGCGTAAGCGCGTCTAATTCAAATGAGAATGTGGGGGGCGTGTTTTATGTATATTAACTTAATATCCCAGTGTGCATTGCGGCAAAGTACGCCGCACGGACGTATTGGTTTCGACGTGGACGTAAATTACGTCCAGCCCTATACACGAACGACTTACACAAACAACGTAAAATTTTCAAATTTCGACGCGGGAACGACGGCCATACTTAACATTACTAGTCCAGCTATTTGATGGAATAACTTTACGCCTGAAAATTCCTTACGTAAACGGCGTATCTGTACTTCGTCGACCGGGCGTACGTTCGTGAATCGGCGTATCTAGTCATTTACATATTCTACGACGAACGCAATGGAAGCGCCACCTAGCGGCCAGCCTAAAAATTACACTTTAAGATACGACGGTGTAAGACACTTACGCCGCTCGTATCGTAGCCTAATTTAAGCCAATCTGGTTACCAGAATACGCTTAAATTTGCGTCGGCGCAGATTCAGACTTAGGCCAGCAGATTCACTTAGATATGCGGCGGCGTAACGTATCGCATTTACGTTACGCCGCCGCAAGTTTTATGGGCAAGTGCTTGATTCACAAAGCACTTGCCTGTAAAGTTGCGGCGGCGTAGCATAAATTCCCCGGCGCAAGCCCGCCTAATTCAAATGATCCGGGTAGGGGGCGTGGATCATTTAAATTAGGCGCGTTCCCGCGCCGAACGTACTGCGCATGCGTCATTCCTAAATTTCCTGCCGTGCATTGCGCTAAATGACGTCGCAACGACGTCATTTTTTTTACTTAGACGTGACTTACGTCCATCCCTATTCACGGACGACTTACGGGAAAAAAAATCAAATATCGACGCGGGAACGACGGCCATACTTTAACATGGCAAGTCTATCTATATGCCACAAAATAGCAGCTTTAACTATACGCCGGAAAAAGCCGACTACAGATGACGTAAGAGAATGCGACGACCGCGCGTACGTTCGTGGATCGTCGGAAAAAGCTAATTTGCATACCCGACGCGGAAAACGACGCAAACTCCACCCAGCGGACGCCGAAGTATTGCATCTGCGATCAGAAGGCGTACGAAGCCGTACGCCTGTCGGATCTTACCCAGATGCCGTCGTATCTTGGTTTGAGGATTCAAACTAAAGATACGACGCGGGAAATTTAAATGTACGCCAGCGTATCAGTAGATACGCCGGCGTACTTGCTCTGTGAATCTGCCCCCTAGTTTTTACACACCATGGGGCAGATCCACAAAAGGATTACGCCAGCGTATCTATTGATACGCCGGCGTAATTTTAAATTTCCTGCGTCGTATCTTTGTTTTGTATCCACAAAACAAGATACAACGGCATCTGGGATCGATCCGACAGGCGTACGTCTTAGTACGCCGTCAGATCTAAGCTGCAATTTTTTGGCGGCCGCTAGGTGGCGTTTCCGTCGAAATCCGCGTTGAGTATGCAAATTAGCTAGTTACAGCGATCCACGAACGTACGTCGGCCTGGCACATTTTTTTACGTTGTTTTCTTTCGGATTTTTCCGGCATATAGTTAAAGGTGCTATATGGTGGCGTACTCAATGTTAAGTATGGGTGTCGTTCCCGCGTACAATTTTGAATTTTTTACGTTGTTTGCATAAGTCGTTCGCAAATAGGAATTTGCGTAGAATGACGTCTTAAGCATTGGATTGTTCCGGTTAAATTTCTAGCATGCGCACTGGGATACCCCCAGTTTAAAAAAACGTTGTTTACGTCGGGTCACGACATATTTACATAAAACACGCCCCCATTACATCCATTTGAATTTCCGCGCCCTTACGCCGCAAGAGATACTCTACGCCGCCGTAACTTACGCCGCAAATTCTTTTTGGATTAGAAAAAAAAAAAATAAGTTGCGGCGGCGTAGTGTATCTAAATTGCCAGAGCCGACAATCCATTGTAGCCGCAAAGCCGGTTTTAAATGCCTTTTTTTCTTTCAGAAATGACACTTTGTGCAGGGACAGTTCTAAGTACGGGAAACATGTGCTTTTTCACATGCTAACTTTACACCCCCTAGGTACGAAATTTAAAGTAATATTACACTTTTATTGTTTCACTTTTAGCATTATTAAATTCACTGCTCCCGAAAAAACATCAGTTTTTAAAACTTTTTTTTGCATTGATACATGTTTCCTGGGACAGGACCCAGGTCCCCAAACACTTTTTAGGACAATAACTTGCATATTAGCCTTTAAAATTAACACTTTAGATTTCAAATGTTAGAGTCCCATAGACTTTAATAGGGTTCTAAAGTTCACACAAACATTTGGTGTGTTCGCAAGTTCTGATGCGAACCGAACAGGGGGGTGTTCGGCTCATCCTTACTTACAATTGATGTCATGTGGCCCCTGTGCTGCTGTCTTCTTCAGTATTAGAAATCATCCTCCTCTGATCCCCTCCATCTCTCCGCTTCACCAGTGTCAGTCAAATAATTATATGAAAGCACAATGCTTTCTTTATTCTTCCTGCATGCAATTGCATAGTGTTTGCAAAGTGAAATATTACCATGGCCATATTACCATGTGTAACTGGGTGATACCAGCTGGAGGTGAACTTTGGTCTTTCTCTCCCCCCCCCCCCCCCATGCTGTTGTGTCACTGTCAAGAGGAGTGCCCTGATGTGTGCACTTCGGTCAGCCCTCTCCTCTCACTCCTTGCTGATATCTAGTGAGGGGGCTGAGCACTTATATGTGTGTGCTCGTTCCCCCACTCACCTTCAACCCCCCCTTGCTGCTGGCTGTGTGGTGCTAACATGAGCGCTCTTCAAAGGTCATTATCTCCCCTTTCATTTTGTCAATGGCAAATCCATTAAGGGGCAAGTGTGGAACAGCCCCGAGGGATCATGGGATATATAGTCCTTAAATCGATACTGCTTAAAGGGGTTGTAAAGGTTTGTATTTTATTTTCTAAATAGATTCCTTTAAGCTAGTGCATTATTGGCTCATTTACCTTTTCCTTCAATCTCCCTTCTAAATGTTTTTTTTCTTTGTCTGAATTTCTCACTTCCTGTAAGCTTGCCCCTATCACCCCCTTGAGGCTAGTCAGCCAGAACAGCTTACTGAGGAGGAACAGGAAGTGAGAAATTCAGACAAAGAAAATAAAGAAAAAAACATTTAGAAGGGAAATAGAAGGAAAAGGTAAGTGAACCAACAATGCTCTAGCTTAAAGGTACCTATTTATAAAATAAAAAACAAACCTTTACAACCCCTTTAATACAAGTGAAAGGAGGCTTCCCTGTATCAAGAGGAGAAGTTATATATTTTTCCCGAACAAATTACTAGAGAGAACAGCATGGAGAGCGAGAGAATGCGGGCCTATTGTTGAGGTCTGTACCGGTTACGTGTGTGCCCACATCAGAGAGTACCTGATAGTAAAGAGCTGATTGTGAGGACTGAGACTGCTGGGTCAACAGACAGTCAAGTATATGGAACCAGACTTGCTGCATGCCAGGACCAGTAAGCAGAGCTACACAGTTAACTCCCTTACTACCCACAATTAATGCAATAGAGACAGATCCTTATCTAACAGGCCATTACCATAATTTGCAAATTGCATAACCAATTGCTGACCGTATACAGTGCCTTGAAAAAGTTTTCATACCCCTTGATATTTTCCACCTTTTGCCATGTTACAACAAAAATTTCATTTATTGGGATTTTATGTGATATACCAACACAAAGTGGCATATAATTGTGACGTGAAAGTAAAATGATAAATGGTTTCAAAATATTTTACAAATAAATATGTGAAAAGTGTGGCGTGCATTTGTATTCAGCCCCCTTTACTCTAAAAGTCCTAACTAAAATATAATGGAACCAATTGCCTTCAGAAGTAACCTTATTAGTAAATAGAATCTACCTGTGTGTAATGTAATCTCAGTACACATACAGCTGTTATGTGAAGCCTTCAGAGGTTTGTTAGAGAACCTTGGTGAACAAACAGCATAATGAAGGTCAAGGAACACACCAGACAGGTCAGGGATAAAGTTGTGGAGAAGTTTAAAGCATGGTTAGGTTGCAAAAAAATACCCCAAGCTTTGAACATCTCACAGAGTTCAATCCATCATCTGAAAATGGAAAGAGTATGGCACAACTGCAAACCTACCAAGACATGGCCGTCCATTTAAACTGACAGGTCGGGCAAGTAGAGCATTAATCAGAGAAGCCGCCAAGAGGCCCATGGTAACTCTGGAGGAGCTGCAGAGATCCACAGCTCAGGTGGGAGAATCTGTCCACAGGACAACTATTAGGCCCCGTACACACGACCGAGTTTCTCAGCAGAATTCAGCCAGAAACTCGATCGGAGCTGAATTCTGCCGAGAAACCCGGCGTGTGTACACTTTCGGCCGAGGAAGCCGACGAGTTCCTCGTCGAGCCAAATAGAGAACATGTTCTCTATTTCCTCGTTGTTCAATGAGGAAAGTAGGCTCGCGGAGATCCGTCGAGTTCCTCGGATGTGTGTACGGGGCCTGAGTCGTGCACTCCACAAATCTGGCCTTTATGGAAGAGGGGCAAGAAGAAAGCCATTGTTGAAAAAAGCCATTAAAAGTCCATTTTGCAGTTTGCGAGAAGCCATGTGGGGGTCACAGCAAACATGTGGAAGAAGGTGCTCTGGTCACATAAGACAAAATTGTAACTTTTTGGCCTAAAAGCAAAACGCTATGTGTGGCGGAAAACTAACACTGCACATCACCCTGAACATACCATTTTTCTTCAGCAGGGACAAGGAAGCTGGTCAGAGTTGATGGGAAGATGGATGGAGCCAAATACAGGGCAATCTTAAAAGAAAACCTGTTAGAGTCTGCAAAAAGAGTTGTACTGGGACGGAGGTTCACCTTTTCCAGGACAACGACCCTAAACATACAGCCAGAGCTACAATGGAATGGTTTAGATCAAAGCATATTTATGTGTTAGAATGGCTCAGGCCCCGTACACACCATAGAATCCATCCGCAGATAAATCCCAGCAAATGGGTTTCAGCGGATAGATCCTATGGTGTGTACACGCCAGTGGATCTGTTTCCGCGGATATATCTCCCCTGGGATGGATTCCAGCAGATCGAATATTTGCTGACATGCAGAACATATCCATCTGCTGGAGTCCATCCCAACGGATGGATCCGCTGGTCTGTACAGACTCACCGGATCCATCCGTCCAAAGGGATCCCCCGCATGCATCGTAATGATTCGATGCATGCGTGGAATTCCTTATATGACAGCGTCGCGCACGTCGACAGAGGATTTCGGCGCGGATTTCAATGCGATGGTGTGTACACGCCATCGCATAGAAATCCGCGGAAATCCTCGAAAGGATTTATCCGTGGAAACGGTCCGCTGGACCGTATCCGCGGATAAATCCTCTCGTGTGTATGGGGCCTCAGTCAAAATAATGGCCCAGCCTTTCGTAAATAACCCCCATAATGTTTTCTTTTCTAAGAGCACTGAAAACAAGTAGAAAAACATAGGACTTTTGGGGTGCTACCACTCTTAGGATTGGACAACTACAACATTAACATTTCACATCTTTTATTGGATAAAAATAAAAATAAAAACACATATGAATAATGTGTCAATGTTCCATACAGTATTTATACCACAGACACCCTTTTAGCATCCTCCTATGTGGCTTTGTACAAAAGGAACTGACCAAGCAAATGTGTAGAATGACAATACAGAGCAATAAATAAAAAAAATAAAAATAAACTAGAAGATCAGAACATCAGAGGATACTGCTTTGCAGATTGTGTTTCATCAGGAGTATATAGGAAGAGGTGTATATAGCTCTATAGAACATTGTCATACATATTTGCACTACTACATTTCTTTGGAATATGTTTTTTTTTTTTTACTCACAACTGGTGTGTATGAGACCGCAACACCCAGCACAGTCAGACACATTAACAGGGAGCCAAACTCAATCTGGGCAACAAAGAGTGTCCTACAATTTTTACAGCAAAAAAACATATTACTTAGTATATACAAGAAATACAGGATGTATATCCCAGGTTATTGCAGCTAATGGGGGGGAATACCTTATCAGGGGGAGAAAAATAACATACTGCTATGAAGACAGGAAATTCATGCCTTGAAAGGTATGGACCCGCTTATAGTTCTAAAAATAATCATAATTTAGAAGGAAATACAGGTACAGGAGGTGACAATGGGACTTGTTGTGTCTCATCGTATGCCAGCCTGTATCTGGGGGGGGTGGGAACAGTGGTTATTCTTAAATCAGGATTCATCGATGTACAGTAGGGATGAGCTTCGAGTTCGAGTCGAACTAATGTTCGACTCGAACATTGCCTGTTCGTCTGTTTGGCGAACAGCGACCAATTTGGGGTGTTCCTGGCAAATTCGAAAAACCACGGAACACCCTGTTAAAGTCTATGGGAGAAATCTAAAGTGCTAATTTTAAAGGCTAATATACAAGTTATTGTCCTAAAAAGTGTTTGGGGACCTGGATCGTGCCCCAGGGGACATGTATTAATGCAAAAAAGTTTTAAGCGGGGATCAAGAGTGGATTACCACCGCTGGATTATTTTTATTTTTTTTAATAATGGACTTTTTCCACGGTGTGTGTGTGTGTTTTTTTTACTATTATTTACACTTCTTTAGTGAATTGGTAGAGGTACAATGTACTCCATTACCAAATCACATAGGGGCGGACCAGGATCTGGGGTTCCCTTTGTTAAAGGGGTCTTCCAGATTCTAATAAGCCCCCCGCCCGCAGACCCCCACAACCACTGGGCAAGGGTTGTGGGGATAAGGCCCTTGTCAGCATCAACATGGGGACATCCTCTCCATGTTGAGGGCATGTGGCCTGGTACGGTTCAGGGGGGGGCGCTCTCTCGTCCCCCCCTCTTTTCTGTGGCCGGCCAGGTTACGTGCTCGGATAAGGGGTCTGGTGTGGATTTTTGGGGAAACTCCACGCCGTTTTTTTACATTTTGGGTGGAGTTCCCCTTAAAATCCACACCAGACCTGAAGGGTCTGAAATGGATATTTGGGGGAAACCCCACGTAATTTTTTTTACATTGACGGCGGGGTTCCCCTTAACCACTTGCCGACCGCGCACCGCCGTTATACGTCCACAAGGTGGCTCGGCTGGGCGAGAGCACGTAGTATGACGTCCTCTCTCCCAGCCGCCACTAGGGGCGCGCGTGCGCGCCCCCCGCTCGCCCCCGACTCCCGTACGTGTGCCCGGAGGATCAGTGTTTCCCCTAGTGAGGCCACCCCCCCCACAGTAAGAACACACCCAGGCATACTTAACCCCTTCCCCGCCCCCTAGTGTTAACCCCTTCACTGCCAGTGGCATTTTTATAGTAATCCAATGCATTTTTATAGCACTGATCGCTATAAAAATGCCAATGGTCCCAAAAATGTGTCAAAAGTGTCCGAAGTGTCCGCCATAATGTCGCAGTACCGAAAAAAAAATCGCTGATCGCCGCCATTACTAGTAAAAAAAATATAATAAAAATGTCATAAAAATACCCCCTATTTTGTAAACGCTATAACTTTTGCGCAAACCAATCAATAAACGCTTATTGCGATTTTTTTTACGAAAAATATGAAGAAGAATACGTATCGGCCTAAACTGAGGAAAAAAAATGTTTTTTTAAATATTTTTGGGGGATATTTATTATAGCAAAATGTAAAAAATATTCATTTTTTCAAAATTGTCGCTCTATTTTTGTTTATAGCGCAAAAACTAAAAACCGCAGAGGTGATCAAATACCACCAAAAGAAAGCTCTATTTGTGGGAAAAAAAAGGACGCCAATTTTGTTTGGGAGCCACGTCGCACGACCGCGCAATTGTCTGTTAAAGCGACGCAGTCCCGAATCGCAAAAAGTACTCTGGTCTTTGGGCAGCAATATGGTCCGGGGGGTAAGTGGTTAATATCCATATCCATTAGAATGAATTTTCTCTGAATTGCCAGGAGCAGACAATTCATTATAGCCGAGAGTGATTTTAAATTTCCTCCAGAAATTACACTTTGTGCAGTGAGACAGTTCTAAGCACGGGAAACATGCGCTATTTCACAGGCATACTTTATACCCCCCTAGGTACAAAATTTAAAGGAATATTTCACTTTTATTGTTTCACTTTAAGCATTATTAAATTCACTGCTCCCAAAAAAAATACAGTTTTTAAAACTTTTTTTTTGCCTTGATACATGTCCCCTGGGGCAGGACCGAGGCCCCCAAACACTTTTTAGGACAATAACTTGCATATTAGCCTTTAAAATTAGCACTTTCAATTTCAAACATTCTCATAGACTTTAACAGGGTTCTAAAGTTCACACAAACATTTGGTCTGTTCGCAGGTTCTGGTGTGAACCGAACGGGGGGGTGTTCGTCTCATCCCTAATGTACAGTGCCTGTGCCATATTGTCATGGCACAGGTGCACTGATGATGTGATTTGGACAGGATCACATTCCAAACTGGATACATTTATGATGTGGCAGAAACAATTATAATTAAAAATGTACCATGTCATGTGACAACAGAAGGTCAGGTTCTCAGATGTTCAAATTATAGTTCAAGCAGATGGCTATCTTAGCTCAGATTTATATTGCAAGCCGCCATTGCCCAATATTATTATTATTTATAGGTACTTATATAGCGCCGTCAATTTTACGCAGCGCTTTACATATACATTGTACATTCACATCGGTTCCTACCCTTAAGGAGCTTACAATCTAAGGTCCCTAGCTCACATTCATATAATAGGGCCAATTTTAGACAGAAGCCAATTAACCTATCAGCATGTCTTTGGAGCGTGGGAGGAAACCGGAGTACCCGGAGGAAACCCATGCAGGCACAGGGAGAACATGCAAACTCCAGGCAGGTAGTGTCATGGTCGGGATTCGAACTAGCGACCCTTTTTACTGCTAGGCGAGAATGCCACTCACTACACCACTGTGTCGCCCTACAATATGATCCTACATGCATCCAGTGCTCATCCAAGACTTCTCAAGAATAGTATTCCGGGGGGGCGTGGCTGGACGTGGATGGCGATAGATGTGCTCTGGATGAGCTCTGTAGAGCAGGATTGAATCCAAAGCCATCCGGTGTCGGTTTTAGGCCCCATACACACGATAGAATTTATCCGCGAATACGGTCCAGCGGACCGTTTCCGCGGATAAATCCTCTCGAGGATTTCGGCGGATTTTCATGCGATGGAGTGCACACACCATCGCATTGAAATCCGCGCCGAAATCAACTGGCGATGACGTGTCGCGCCGTCGCCGCGATTATGACGCGGCGACGTGCGCGACGCTGTCATATAAGGAATTCCACGCATGCGTCGAATCATTACGATGCATGCGGGGGATCCCTTCGGACGGATGGATCCGGTGAGTCTGTACAGACCAGCGGATCCATCCGTTGGGATGGACTCCAGCAGATGGATATGTTCTGCATGTCTGCAAATATTCGATCTGCTGGAATCCATCCCAGGGGAGATATATCCGCGGAAACAGATCCGCTGGCGTGTACACACCATAGGATCTATCCGCTGAAACCCATCTGCTGGGATTTATCTGCGGATGGATTCTATGGTGTGTACGGGGCCTTAGACTTTTAAAGTCCCAAAACCTCCCATCCTGTGCCCGGGGCTCTCCCTGATCAGCCTCGTACCGGTTTTGAAAGACCGAGTGGTCTGCCTGCTCTCCGGTGTGGATCGAGGCCTATTTCACAGTTGAGACGCCGCCGCCATTTTGAGGCCTACGGAGCCTCGGACAACGCCGCACTCGAGTGCGACTAGAACAGCGGAACACTCGGGACCCCCCTCTACATCCGTCCAGGATACACCGCTCTACGAGGGGAATTCGGTTTAGACGACCGCTCGACAATTAACGGCGGAATATACGATTGTTGCTGGGGGGTCCTCTGACGCCATTTTGAGGCCTGTGAGGAATCCATATTCAAACTTCATTACCGCGGCTGCGGTGATCAGACGCTGGTTAATATAGTGGTTGTAACTACAGGCTCGGGAGTTGTACAAGTGACTAGCTAGCCAGCGGAGGGACTATTAAAAAAATCTGCACCCCGAGTATACAGGTGAGAGACATCCATTATATTAATCCCTGGGCCCTCTGAAAGCTGTGACATCTTACCTCATACGCAGCTGTTTTTTTCTCATTGCTTTGATATGAGATTAGAAGGCACATTCAAATGCACTTCTGAGATGGAGGCTTAGGGGGAAAAGGCTCACCTCACCACTGACCACTGTATTATGTCGTCTCTAGTATGAAGAGATATTAACCTGATATGAAAAAGTGACTAACTTCTGGATGTTGTGGCTCTGTTGAGGATCCATTGTGATACAGGCACATGTCTGGTAAATATTGTAAACAAAAGGGAAAACAAAATTATAAACCTGCTGATGTGACACAGAATCTTTCCAAAATTACCACAGCTCCTCAATCATATGCACAAATTGCAGCAGAAGCACCTTTGTCACACAAACAATCTGTGTCCCCTGACATGCATCAGGCTTCACCTCAGGATTCGTTAGCTAATGCTTGTCCTGCTTCTTCTTCCCACACACTGATGGAAAGGAAAGAACCTGTGGATATTAACCATATGTCACCTGTATTGGTTTCCTCATGTGATGCACTTCATAAAGCACCAAATAGTGAACAGGCTCTTGATGTTACCTTTAATGTTTCTGAGCTTTTTGCTAGGATATCTGAAATGCTGGACAGAGGCTTGGCACAAAATGCGGAAAGGATTACTGGAGAAATTAGAGCTGACTTTCAAAGTCTGGGTAAAGGGATTGAGACTATTGAACATAATTTGGATGTTAATATTTCTAGAACGGATAAAAACGTCGATCATTTACATTACATGCAGGAACAGCTTGACATAGCACAGGATAGGATCGATGACCTTGAGAACAGATCTAGAAGGGGTAATTTCAGGGTAAGAGGTCTGCCAGAATCTATCCTTGATGTAAACTCTGCCGTGCAGGACATTATCAAAATTCTCTTGCCATCTGTCTCAGCACATAAATTGGAATTGGACCGTGCACATAGGTCCCTAGGACCGATAAGAAAAGACGGCTTACCAAGAGATGTAGTAGTAAAACCACATTATTACTCTACAAAGGAGGAAATAATAAAAAGCTCTCGCCAACTTGAACAACTGCAATATAAAGGTATCACTGTTCAAATCTTTTCCGACATTTCCCCTCACACAATACAAAAGAGAAGAGCAATGAAGCCTTTATTGTCGGCCCTCATGGGGAAAGATATAAGATATAAATGGGCATTTCCTTTCGCGCTTACATTTTCTTACAAAGGCAACCACTACGCGGTTCGTAATTTCCAAGAAGGAGAACGATTACTGACGAGTCTGAACATAATATCTACGGAACCTGATATGGACACTACTCCTGCCCAACAGGGCTCTACCAAAAGACAAACTCCTATAAGCCCGACTTCTTCTGCTTGGAACAGGGTCAAACACAGGAAGGTTAAAGATAATATTACCTGAATGGATATTGTATTTCTTTATGAATGAGAAGCAATTTTTACAATTTTTTTTCTGGGGAGAGTTGAATTTTTTCAAAACCAATACTCAAATGTATTTCCATTGGTATAATGAATGGAATACCCCCTTTTTTTTCTCTCTCCTCTTTTTGACACTTAGTGGTGTCTCTGTACAAATCCATATCTATACATCCGAATATGTGATATATGCATATGTGTTTTTGGAGGACGGGGAACAAAAATTTTTAAAAACTTTTCCCCCCTATTTTTTTTTTTATATATCTCTTCTCACACATATTGCGAAAAGAGCACTTACTATCATATTCCGTTTGGTGTTTTGAAGTGTTCCTGAGCTGAACCTTATATGATTGATTGTATTACCTTATGTTTATTTTTTGACAGTGATAGTGGGTCAGTGGTGGGTCAATAGGCCTTAACTCACTCCTTAGATTGACGTTTGGTCGTCCTGGGGTGTGAGTTCATAGCCCTCTCCATGGGCTATTCTAAAGTTGTTTTTTCGAATGAGGGAAGGAGGACTTCACCTTTCCCTCATTCAGAGCCTTTTTTTGGCTCTCTTTTATTTTACTTGTTTCTGATGAGTTTTTATTTCTCTTCTTTTTCTATGATTTTCTCTATCTTATCTGCTTTTCTTACCTTTTTAGCCTACCTGCCAAGATATGATTATATTGAGATGAGTTCACTACTGCAGTTATACGACCCATTCGTTGTAAGTTTTTCATGTAACGTTGAATCTAGAACCTCCAGTCTCAAGAAGGGTATATTGCTTAGATTCATTAATTTCATGAACCATGGCTGGAATAGCTAGTTCTCCCTCTCCCCTTCGTGTTATTTCTCATAACGCGCAGGGGTTGAATTCTCCGATCAAAAGGAGAAAAGCGTTTCATTACTATAAGTCCATTCAGGTAGATGTAGTGTTACTGCAGGAGACTCATTTTCCAAGGCGGTACACCCCCTCGTTTTTACATGAAAATTTTCCAAAGTTGTATTTATCCAAAGCTGAAAATAAAACAAAGGGAGTAGCTATTTTGTTCTCCAAACACTGCAATTTTGACCTATCTAAGGAGTATGTTGATCCTGACGGCAGGTTTGTTTTGGTCAAGGGCACCTTGGATGGGATGACATATACTTTTATTTCCTATTATGCCCCTAACAGGGGACAGAAGTCCTTTTTTTACCATATGATTGAGACTCTCCACCCTCTCATGGAGGGGATCATAATTATGGGTGGTGACACCAATTTGGCCTTTGATTCTGGACTGGATAAGTCCAGACCGTTAAAGGCTAAATCAATCAGACCAACTAAGGCCAGTACACAAGTTGCACGTCTGATTCACCAATCTGGATTGTCGGATATCTGGAGGGAATTTAATCCGACTGCAAAGGATTATACACACTACTCTAGTCCTCATCAATCATTTTTGCGTATTGATCATATATTACTATCTATTTATCATATCCCTAATGCTCTAAACTTGTCTATTATAGATGTTCCATGGTTGGATCATTCCATAGTTATGTTGGAATTACAGAGACTGAACTCTTCTCAGAAGGTTTCTCATTGGACCCTTAACCAATCACTTTTAAATGATCCCAATATAGTTATGGAAGTTAAACAGGCCATTAAAGATTATTTTATTGTTAATGATACAGACGGGATCTCTTCAGAAACCTTATGGGCTGCTCATAAGGCAACGATAAGAGGTAAACTAATACAGATAGCAGCCAGGCAAAAGAGAATTAAAAAAATGGAGATAGGAAGACTTGAAAAGGAATTTACTGATTTGAGTTTACAGCATAAAAATGACCCTATTGGGTTTCCAAAATCCAATTTGGACGCTGCTAGAACTGCACTGAACCTAGCGCTGACAGCTAAAGCGGATGAAGCTATTAAATGGTCAGGGATGAAATTTTATCGAATGAGGGATAGAATTGGTTCCATGCTAGCTAATAATCTTTCACCCAGATTTAGATCAAGGATCATTCCCAAGATTAAACAAGGTGATGGTTCTATTACTCTAAACCCCCAACGGGTAATGGAAGCTTTTCAACATTTTTATTCAAAGCTTTATCATTATGATGACAGCTGTGGTTCTGATAGAGTGTCAGAATTCCTTGAAAGCTTAGATCTACCAAGATTGTCGGATTTACATAAAACAGAAATGGAGGCTCCCATTCTAGTTGAGGAGATTATAGATGTTATTAAGGGATTGAAGACTAATAAGGCCCCCGGCCCTGACGGCTTTTCATCTCCTTACTACAAGAAGTTTTCGGTCCTTTTGGCACCCTTTCTCGCACGGTTTTTTAATGGTTTGTCGGAAGGTAATTAAATAGGCAATGAACTTAATATGGCCTACATATCTGTGATCCCTAAGCCTGACAAAGATCCCAGCCTAGTTGATAATTATAGACCGATATCTTTAATTAACAATGACCTAAAAATTTTGACTAAAATAATGGCTAATAGACTTTCGTCCTTCATAGGCCAATATATACATAATGATCAGGTAGGTTTTATTCCTAATAGACAAGCTCCAGACCAGATCAGGAGGGCAGTGGACTTAATTTCAATATTACAATCTGGTTGGATAGGAAAAAATAGACAGGAAGGCATGCTATTATCAATAGACCTCCAGAAGGCCTTTGATTCAGTGTCCTGGCCATTTATGTTTACAGTCTTAAGGCGATGGGGATTTGGTCCTAGACTTTTAGGTCTTTTGACTGCTCTTCACCTGAGGCCAAGATCCGACTACAGGGAATATATTCAGAGACTATTAAAATTAAAAGGGGTACTCGCCAAGGATGTCCTCTGTCTCCCCTGTTGTTCGCTGTCGTTATAGAGTCCTTAGCAATAGCAATCAGGAACAACCCGAATATCAGGGGGGTTGAATGTACCCGGAAGGAACACAAATGCGCATTATTTGCGGATGATCTTTTATTATTCATTACCTCCCCAATTTCTTCTTTATATATTCTCTGTTGGATGAATTCTCTATAGTCTCAGGCCTTAGAGTCAATATTACTAAATCCAGGGCCCTTAATGTGTCACTCTCTGAATCTATTGTTTCCCTCATTCAAAAAAATTATACTTTTTGCTGGAATACATCGTCCATTAAATATTTAGGTATTTTCCTGACCTCAAAATTCGAGGATCTTTATCAGGCCAATTACCCTCCCATGTATAAAAAACTTGAATCTGATCTAAATGAGTGGAGCTCACATAACATAGGTTGGATGGGTAGGATAAATTCCATTAAAATGACTCTTTTACCTAGGATTTTATACCTATTCCGTTCGCTCCCAATACCAATAAAGTCAAACCATTTGAAAACCTTTCAGAGTAAGCTTACCAAATTTGTTTGGAATAAGAAGCACCCACGTATTTCTTCACGCTCTCTTTTTAATCTACCTGAACAGGGTGGTTTTGGTCTTCCAAATTTATTGTGGTATTTCAAGGCTGCTAGATTGGCTCAACTTTCGGATGTTTACATCCAAAGTGATCGTCCTGGTTGGATAGGTTTGGAAGAGCAGGCTACTCCCTCTTAGGCCGGGTACTCACGAGCAAACATGTATGGTGAAAGCGGTCCGTCGGACCGTTTTCACCATACATGTCTGCCAGAGGGCTTCTGTACGATGGTTGTACACACCATCGTACAGAAGTCCGCGCGTAAACAATACGCGGGGCGTGTCCGCGGTGTCGCCGCGTCGATGACGCGGTGTCGCCGCGACAATGACGCGGCGACGTGCGCGGCCCGCCTTTAAAATGCTTCCACGCATGCGTCGAAGTCATTCGACGCATGCGAGGGACGGCGGGCGCCTGGACATGTACGGTAGGTCTGTACTGACGACCGTACATGTCCGAGCGGGCTGAATTCCAGCGGACTGTTTTAAAACAAGTCCAGGAATATTTGTCTGCTGGGAAAAGGCCCGGCGGGCAAATGTTTGCTGGAATTCGGCCCGCTCGCGCCTACACACGAGCAAACATGTCTGCTGAAACTGGCCTGCGGGCCAGTTTCAGCAGACATGTTTGCTCGTGAGTATGGGGCCTTACTCGTTGGAAGATTTATTATGGATTACTCCCAAAAGTAGACCTCCTATTATGTCACCGACTCTGTCTCAAGCCATGGTACTGTGGGATTCACTTAGAAAAAATCCTTCTTTGGTCTCCAAAGGTCACCCATTGGCTAATATATTCAGAGACCCTGCTTTTGCCTCGGAAGTAAAAGGGGAATCCTTTCAATGGCGGTGCGACAATGGGGTGTACCGCATTGGACGTTTCTTCTAGAATTCAGGTCCTCTCTCCGAAAAATATTTTACGGATAATCTGGACCTCCCATCCTCTGAAAAACCGAGATTTTCTCGAATCTTTCGTTTTACTAAGAAGCTTTGGTTAGATAAGTCCGTGTCGGGCTATATGACGGATTATGAGGTTAAATGTGAACAAGCCTTGGGAAGGAGGGGAGGAATTTCTATAATATATAAATCGCTTGCTGCTAATGAACAAAAATTACCTCATATGATTGCTTGGGAAAGGGATCTTCAGGTTGAATGGGATTTGAAAGAATGGTACTCTAATTTTGATAGATCCGTGAAAGGGATTACCAATGTTTCACTTATAGAAGCTAATCTGAAGGTCTTTACTAGATGGTACTTGGTACCCTTGAAGCTAGCCACTATTTACTCCTCTCTGTCGCCTCTATGTTTTAGAGGCTGTCAGGGAGTTGGTTCTATGATTCATATATGGTGGGAATGCCCAAAAATATGCAGATACTGGAATAGGGTATTTCATATTATAAGACGTATAACTGGCTGTAATATACACCAATCTCCAGCGATTGCTTTGCTGAATGGACTAGTACCGCATGCTCATAAGTCTACAAGAAGACTGATATTATTTATCCTAGTAGGAGCAAGAATTTCGATAGCTGCTGCTTGGAAAAAATCGACGGTTTCAATATCATATATGAAAAGGAAAGTGACTTGGATAATGGAGCATGAAAAACGATTGGGCTTGTTGTTAGATTCAGGTAACCAGTTTCATGAGATTTGTGAACCGTGGATGAAGTACTTGGGTATATTAAATTCAACGGGAATGTAATATGGTGATTCACCGTATTCTGTTGTATACACTTGGCAGGTAGGCTATCTACTCTTCTTCCTCTCTGATCTTTAGTCCTCATCTATTCTTCCTTTTTCTTTCTTCCTGTTCACCTTTTGGTTTGATTTCTTTAAATTTTCTTATTTCTATTTTTTAGATAACATATGGTACTATCTATATGTGAATATGTTGTTAATGACTTGGTACTCTTCTTTATCATATAAAACATTTTTTTTTATCCATTTGGATACACTCTATGATCAATTTGGATAAACTGGAATTTCTGGATATATCTTTTGACTCATGGATCCTGTGGAGAGTATATTGGAGGTGGATTCATTTCCTCAGACAATTTCTAGATATGGTTGTTTGACGATATTTTCTGATGTCAGAATATTTTTTTAAATAATCCGGAAATATCAGTTTGACAAAGTTTATGGTTGTTTATTCAATCTTTGTCTTTTCATTTTATCCCTTCAAATTCTCAATATGAAAATGTTTGGGGGATGAAATGAATTAATGGGAAACTATACATTGGTTGAAACGACTTGACTCTATTGTGTTTGAAGGATTAGGGGTGGGATACAGTTCCACCTTAGTATCTGAGACTAAGGTGGAACTGTACAAGAGAAGTGGATTTTGCAATCCAGTCAAAATGTCTTCAGAAACGGTTAATAATACATTGGGGCTATAGCAAGAAAGGCTTAAAAACTGAGAACAAGGGAGTCCTTGATTCATGAACAAAGATGTGTATTTTTTTATGGAACTACATGCATTATTACCCATTACTCCCAGGAAAATTCTCAACTTCAGAACATTTTAAAAAGACACTGGCACCTCTTTTTGGAGGACCTGGTGGTTGTTAAATATATTGGTGAGAATCCTCAAGTTACTTACAGATGAGCCAAATCTTTATAATATCGCTTAACACAAAGTAGTTTAATTGTGTCTCGATTAAGTTCTTATTATACAAGGTAAAGCAGGATTTAAAAATGTGTTAGCTGCAACTTTTGTGACCTAGTAGAGATATCCAACTACCCAATGGGGAACATTGGACCCCAGGCTTCGAACTGAATTCTCAGACAGCGGGTTTTGTTTATTTCATGCAATGTACATATTTCTAAGGTCTTCTATGTACGTAAAACAAAAAGACTATTGTAGAAATGGGTTTGGCCCATGTATACTTGATAAAAAATGGGAAAAATGACAACCACAGTGAGCTGACATGCCGGCCTATATCATAAGTTTGATGCTACTGTGATGAAGTTCTTTATTTTGGAGCACATTAGGTGCACTGATGAAGGGGTGATCTAAATATATCACTTCTCCAATCGGAAACCAAATGAATTTTTAAATTGGAAGCAACAAAATTACCAGGTTTGAATAAAAAAACTGTTTCAAACTATTCTTGTAATGCCAATCAAATGTCTTTTGTCCACATAATTAGACTTCATAGAACCATTGTAAAAATAGTATGTCTTAATCTTTGGTGATTTTCTTTTTGTGTGTTATATGTGATAGCTGTGTGGGGGTGGCACCGCTTTGTGGTATAATTCATTTTGGGGGAAGGGTTTGTTGTAGCGCTTACCTGGTGTCGGTGACTGATCTTTATTGTTCGAGTCTTAATTTTAAGTGTTAATTTTTTTGAGCTAAATAATTCTTTAGTTATGTCAATAATTTGTGCTTTGTTGTTTTTTTGTGTGAGTACCATTTAGGAGGCAGAATGATCAGGACTTGGCAGGATACAGCGGATCACTCTGTGCTCATGTCTCCCTGCCTCCACTGAAGCGTCTGCATTCCCTGGTGCCTGGTACTCTGGGTGCATATGTGTGCGCCACGTTTCTCACCACAGATTCGCACCAGATTCAAAGTGTGATGGTTGGAGCGCTGGGGTGGGGTTTCCCTTTTTTCTTTCCCCCACTACCACTGGACATGAGATACGTTATCAGCCATGCATTCTGGGTGGCACATCCACCCATTGTACAAAAAAAGTGGCAACCACCCCAATTTATATCTAGCCTTTGCAGTAAGGTGCACATGGATAGGAAATGCACATTATACACAGATATTTCCCAGCATACTTACCAGCTAGCCTGCAAAATAACAAAATTCACCCTGTCTAACAATTTCCATAAAAAATAGAGGGTTTTGTTTGGACACATTTGAAAAAATATATGCGTAAGCTGTAGTGCCTACATCAACCCTCTGTGTACTGTGGTCCTAACTCTATAATTTTCATAGTCTCGCAAGGTGGAGCACATATAGCAATTATTTGATAAAGGGCAGGTATGCCTTGGCTGACTACTCTATATCTTCTGCTCCTGTGTATGACCCGGCTTGTTCTTGTAAATTCCTTTGGACTGATTCCTGTATATGACCCTCAGCCTGGCTCCAGACTTCGTTCTTGGTTTACCTGCGGTACCACACCTGAACCCTTCCCTGCGCGACTACTGAGTCCGCTCTTCCAGCACACCCCAGCTACCTTGCCTGCATCTACCTAGTCAGCAGCAGTACTGGCAATCCGTGCACCTTTGGGCCTCGCACTCCCTGTCTTATTCCCAGGGGTGCGGTGCACTTAGCCGCAAGGGGCGCCCTGTCAGCAATCCGGCTTCACACCAGAGACTTGACAGACCGTTCGTCGGATAACGAACATTATGGGCAGTTCGCGCCAAATTCGAGTGGCGTGTCATGGCCCATAATTCACTGCGGCATCGCAGTGCATTGCTGGCTAATGATTGGCCAAGCACAGCTTTCAAAAAACGGAGAGCCATGATTGGCCAAAGCCAGGGTGGCTTTGGCCAATTATGGCTCAGGGGGTTTAGTACATGCCCCACACTATATAAGGCCACCTGAAAGTCGGCCTTGTGTAGTGTGTTGCAGTGGTTTACAGAGAGAGACAGAGAGAGAGAGAGTGTCATTTTTGCAGTTAGATAGAAGAGGCAGGCAGGCAGGCTCATCAGTTAGGCCCCGTACACACGACCGGATCGATCCGCTGGGATTGATCCACGGATCAGTTCCAGCAGATAGATCTGGTCGTGTGTACGGCCTAGCAGACATTTTCAGGCGGATAAAAATCCAGCCGACGGATTTTCAGCAGATAAAAATTTCTTAGCATGCTAAGAAATCTATCCGCTGGAATCCAGTCCAGCGGACTGATCCGGTCGTCTGTACAGACTCACCGGATCAGTCCATCCGCTCCCATCCCTTTGCATGCGTCGTAATGATTCAACGCATGCGTGGAAGTATTTACCTTTCAGGGTCGCGCACGTCGCCACATCATTGTCGCGGCGACGGCGCGGCCACGTCACCGCGGATGTATTCCGCGCGGATTTCGATCTGATGGTGTGTACAGCCATCAGATCCAAATCCGCCAGAGGATTTATCCGCTGGAAACGGTCCGGCGGACCATTTCCAGTGGATATCCTCTCGTCTGTACGAGGCCTTAGAGTTACAGTGTGTAGAGGATATAAATGCATCCCAGGTGTTGTATATATATTTATACACTGTATTGAGTTTAGCTAGATCCACTCTTTCTAATATACTGACAGGCAGGCAGGTGATTGTGCTAGCTGCAGTACTTTCACGTGGTGTATTGTCTGTGTCCTCTGCACAGTGTGCACCTAAAGCTACGTGGTGTGTGCACTGTCTGTGTCCTCTGCACAGTGTGCACCTAAAGCTACGTAAAGCTGGTGTTTCTCATACTTATTCCTAGAGGCAGGGATCTGCTCATATTAATACCACAGGCAGGGGATCATTCTGCAAGTACTTTCACGTGGTGTAATGTCTGTGTCCTCTGCACAGTGTGCGCCTAAAGCTACGTAAAGCTGGTGTTTATCATATTAGAGGCAGGGATCTGCTCATATTAATACCACAGGCAGGGGATCATTCTGCAAGTACTTTCACGTGTAGGAATGAGCTTCGTATTCGAGTCGAACTCATGCATCGTATGTTCGTTTGTTCGTCGAATTACGAACGTTTTTAGGCCGTTCGCGCCAAATTCGAGTTATGCTTCACAGCCCATGAATCACTGCAGCATCGCAGTGCATTACTGGCTGATGATTGGCCAAGCATGCACTATGACCTGCATGCTTGGTCAATCACAGCTTGCAAAAAACAGAGAGCCATAATTGGCCAAAGCCAGGGTGGCTTTGGCCAATTATGTCTCAGGGGGTTTAGTACACGCCCCACACTATAAAAGGCCTGCAGGTCGGCCTTGTGTAGTGTGTTTGCGGTGGTTAAAAGAGAGAAGACAGAGAGAGTGTCATTTTTTGTAGGTAGATAGAGCAGGCAGGCAGGCAGGCAGGCTAGTCAGTTAAAGTTACAGTGTGTAGAGGATATATATGCATCCCAGGTGTTGTATATATATTTATACACTGTATAGTTTAGCTAGATCAGCTCTTCCTAATTTACTGGCAGGCAGGTGATTGTGCTAGCTGCAGTATTCTCACGTGGTGTATTGCCTGTGTCCTCTGCAGTGTGCACCATAAAGCTACGTGATGTGTGCACTGCCTTTGTCCTCTGTAGTTTGCACCTAAAGCTACTTGGTATCAGGACCTGGATTTGAACCTGGGACCTCAGCTGTGTCTGGCAGTGAACCTTCTCACTGAGCTATCTGGGATGCTGGACAGCTCCCTGTCTGATCTGCTGGACAAACCCATCTGATCCATTGAACATTCCTGCCTTGTGTCTTGATTGTCTTGAACCTTGAACCCCTTGCTCCTCCCACGAACTTCCTGATATAAGCCATGTCTCTGCACTTCCTCCTTGCCAGAATATTGTGCTATCTCCAGCCTGTATCTCGCTCCTGTCTTCCCTGCTGCCGTCCATATTTGCTACTGCTCGTTACCGACCACTTGGCTTGTTATCGACTACGCTTCTTCCTGATCCCAACCTACAAATACTCATTACCGACCCCTTGGCTTGTTATCGACTACGCTTCTGTTTGATCCTCACCTGCTTATCTGCTATTGTACCCCGGCTTTCTCACCTCCTGGTGGGGCAATCCTGAGGACCGCGACCTGGCGCTAACACGCAGCAAAATCCATCTTCACCTTCAGAAGCTCTGGTGAATACCGGTTAGCGCTTAGATTCCGCACCTCAGGTGACCCTGTGTCATCAGCCAGGGTGACCTGTTCTGCTGCTATAGCTACTGGCCTCTGAGCCTGACTCCAGACCGTGACAGAATATTCTGGCCCAAAACATGGAGGCCGTTGTAGCAGCTGCTGTAGCTCCTCTCAGGGTGCAAATCGCTGAGTTGCAGACGTTTGCTGTTAACTACCAGGAAAAATGTTCTGAGTTACAAATTGAAGTGAAAGCACTACAAGAGGAAATCCTTGATATGAATAAACAATTGCGTGACTTTCGTGCTCGAGACACTGCTGCCGTAGATACTAATACACGAATGCCCCTACCACTTAAGTTTAACGGAGACCGCCGCCATTATAGAGGGTTCCTTAATCAATGTCGCATATACTTTCAGATGCAACCTGCTGCATTTACTTCGGACAGGAAAAAGGTGCTGTTTATTATCAACCTCCTGACTGAGGAAGCTTTAGCCTGGGCCTCCCCTTATGTGGAGAAAGATGATGTCGTCCTGGATGATTTCAATTCTTTTGTGACTGCGATGAACCAAGTTTTCGATGATCCTAACCGCTGCACTACTGCTGAGGCAAAATTGCACAATTTACGGCAGGGTAGACGCTCTGTTGCAGAGTACACAACTGAATTTCGACGCTGGATCTCAGATACCAATTGGAATCCAGCAGCACAAGAGTCAGTTCCGTCAAGGACTCTCGGAACAAGTAAAAGATGAGCTTGCCAGAGTAGAAAGTCCTGACGACCTTGAGGCTTTTATTAAATTGTGTATTCGAATTGATCAAAGACTTACTGAAAGGAGAAAGGAGAGACTGGGAATCTTAGGCAGTAATGGTGGCATGCGTTTTTCTACTACTCAGTATCCTCCTAAGGTTTCAAGATTTACTCCTGATTCTGACACTCCTGAACCTATGCAGGTGGATGCTCTTAAAAGATCTATTACTACTCAGGAGAAAGAAAGACGACGTTCAGAGAACTTATGTCTTTATTGTGGAGACTCCGGACATTACGCAGTTAATTGTCCCAATAAATTTAAAAGAACAATTGCAGCAACAGATATTACAGTATCTGAACAAATAAACTCAATTTCTCAGTCCGTCTCTCCTTTAATTCAGGAAGCAAATAAGGTTAATTCTTTATTAACTCATTTTGTCATGCCCATTAAGCTAATTTCTGAGGGCCGTGAAATCCCCTGCTCTGCTATGCTGGACTCTGGGGCTGGAGGAAACTTTATGGATATAGAGTTTGCCCACCACAATAACATTCAAGCCATAAATACATCTTCTCCTATTGAGATGGAGACAGTTGATGGTTCACCCTTATCCTCAGGACCTGTTACCCATAAAACCGTTCCTTTGGTAATCCAGTTTGAGGCGGATCATCGTGAGACCATCAGCTTTCAGTTGATCACATCACCCAAATTTCCCATCATTTTGGGCATTCCTTGGTTCTCCACTCACAATCCCTCTATCAACTGGGGAGCACGGACCATAGATTTCACATCCTCCCACTGCAAGGAACACTGTAGGGAATCTTATCAAACAAGTTCTCCGCTGGTCAAGGAATTGCAAGTTGGTGTGGTAACTACCCAGTCATATGACGACTTGCCTCCACAATACCATGCATTCCGGGATGTCTGTGATAAGAAAAATGCAGATCAATTACCTCCTCATCGCCCATACGATTGCCCCATTGAGCTGCTTCCAGGGGCCGAAATACCTTTTGGCCGCCTTTTCAATCTCTCAGAACCTGAATTAAAAGTGCTCAGGGAGTGGCTTGATGAAAATTTAGAAAAGGGTTTTATTAGACACTCAACATCTCCTGCAGGAGCAGCTCTATTCTTTGTTGAAAAGAAAGACTCCACCTTGCGTCCATGCATTGATTACAGGCACATGAATAAGGTCACAATTAAAAACCGTTATCCACTCCCCTTGATCTCGGAAATGTTGGAAAGACTTCGTTCTGCCAAAGTGTTTACAAAACTTGACCTACGGGGGGCATATAACCTGGTCCGTATTCGTTCAGGAGATGAATGGAAAACCGCCTTTAGAACCAGATATGGGCATTTTGAGTCCTTGGTCATGCCTTTTGGTCTCTGCAATGCCCCTGCGACCTTTCAGCACTTCATAAATGATGTTTTTCGAGATCTGTTGGACCAATTTGTCATTGCTTATCTGGATGACATCCTTATCTTTTCTGATAACCTGGAAGAGCACCGCAAGCATGTTTGCATTGTCTTTGAAAGATTAAGGCAGAATCGACTTTACATCAAATTGGAGAAATGTGAGTTTGAACAAACCCAGATCCAGTTCTTAGGGTATATTATTTCTCCAGATGGTGTGGGCATGGATCCTGAGAAGATTAAAGCAGTGGTAGATTGGCCTGCCCCCGGAAACATTAAGGAAATCCAACGATTTGTCGGGTTTGCCAACTTTTACCGAAAATTTATAAGGAACTTCTCTAAGGTGATAGCTCCAATTACGCAGCTAACAAAGAAAGGGGTGCCCTTTGTGTGGTCATCTGAGGCACAGGCTGCTTTTGGAAAGTTAAAAACTCTTTTTACTTCTGCACCAGTATTGGTACATCCCAATCCTGAATTACCTTTTATAGTGGAAGTGGATGCTTCAAACTCTGCCGTGGGAGCTATCCTCTCCCAACGACATGGTGAAAAGATGCAGCTACATCCTTGTGCTTACTTTTCTCGTGTAATGTCTTCAGCCGAAAGAAATTATGACATTGGGAATAAGGAGTTGCTAGCAATTAAAGAAGCATTTTCTGAATGGAGGCATTTGCTGGAAGGCGCTAAGCATCCTGTAACCGTTCTCACTGATCATAAGAATCTGGAATTCATTCGTTCTGCCAAGAGATTGTCTTCTAGACAAGCACGTTGGTCATTGTTCTTTTCCAGGTTCAATTTCATTATCTCATATCGACCTGGGTCAAGGAATGGTAAGGCTGATGCCTTATCACGAATGTTGTCTGGGCCTCTCCAGGAAGACAACTCTGAATACACAGTCCTGCCTCAAAAGAACTTTCTAGGTGTCACAAGTTCTAAAGCATTCTTGAGTCTTCTCAAGGAAGGGTATGAGAATGACCCACTCCTCAAAGATCCTCCTATGAACATCATCCTTGATTACAAGAATGGCTTCTGGACTCAAGCACATCGCCTCTATGTACCTGAAGTTGCTCGGGTTGAAGTCCTCAAGTTGGTTCATGACTCCAAACTTGCTGGACATTTTGGAGTTTCTAAGACGGAGGAACTTTTATCCCGTTCCTTTTGGTGGCCTGGGTACAAAAGAGATGTCAAAAGTTATGTAGCCTCGTGCCTGGTCTGTGCTCGCAATAAGACACCCCGAGCTTCTCCTTTGGGGTTGCTCCAGCCACTCCCTGTCCCATCAAGACCATGGGGATCAATTTCTATGGACTTTGTGGTTGATTTACCCCCCTCTAAAGAAATGACCACTATCTTGGTTGTTATTGACCGCTTCACTAAGATGGCTCACTTCATACCAGTGAAGGGGGTACCCTCTGCAGAACAAACTGCAGAGTTGATGGTTCGAGAAGTCTTTAGACTACATGGAATTCCAGAAGATGTAGTTTCTGACCGAGGAGTACAGTTCACTTCAAAATTTTGGAAAAGCTTTTGCTCAGCTTTAGGAGTAACAATTAATCTATCTTCTGCTTTTCATCCTCAGTCTAATGGTCAGACCGAGAGGACCAATCAAACGTTAGAGCAGTACCTCCGATGTTTTGTTAGTTATCTTCAGGATGACTGGGTGGACTATCTTCCTACAGCGGAGTTTGCTTATAACAATTCTAAACATAGCTCCACCTCTCAGACCCCTTTTTTCCTAAATACCGGGCTTCATCCAGCTTTTATCCCTGATCTCCCTATCTCAACTCCAATTCCTGCTGTTACCAACAGATTAACTGCTTTACAGGAGATCCAGGGAAAATTGATCGAGACTTTGAGGGAAGCTCAGGAAAGTTACAAGAAGGCTGCAGATAGACATCGCAGAGCACTTCCTACCTTTCATGTGGGTGATCAAGTTTGGTTATCTACTAAAAATCTGAAGGTTCATGTTCCATCTGCAAAGTTGGGACAAAAGTTTGTGGGACCTTTCCAGATCTTGGCCCAGATCAACCCAGTTGCCTTTCGCCTAAAACTTCCAGCAAGTATGAAGATTCACCCTGTGTTTCACATTTCGCTACTTAAACCTTTTCACGAAAATACTTTTTCTGGAAGAACACTTCCACCCCCTCCACCTGTTGAGGTACAGGGTGAAGAAGAATACGTGGTGGAGAAAATTCTCGATTCCAGGATCTATAGGAACAAATTGCAATATCTGGTTCAATGGGAAGGATACGGGACAGAAGAAAATTCTTGGGAGCCTGAGCAGAACGTTCATGCTCCTAGATTAACAAGGGAATTCCACCAGAGGTTCCCTCACAAACCAGGCCCTAAGACGTCCAGTGGACGTCCTGGGAGGAGGGGAGTACTATCAGGACCTGGATTTGAACCTGGGACCTCAGCTGTGTCTGGCAGTGAACCTTCTCACTGAGCTATCTGGGATGCTGGACAGCTCCCTGTCTGATCTGCTGGACAAACCCATCTGATCCATTGAACATTCCTGCCTTGTGTCTTGATTGTCTTGAACCTTGAACCCCTTGCTCCTCCCACGAACTTCCTGATATAAGCCATGTCTCTGCACTTCCTCCTTGCCAGAATATTGTGCTATCTCCAGCCTGTATCTCGCTCCTGTCTTCCCTGCTGCCGTCCATATTTGCTACTGCTCGTTACCGACCACTTGGCTTGTTATCGACTACGCTTCTTCCTGATCCCAACCTACAAATACTCATTACCGACCCCTTGGCTTGTTATCGACTACGCTTCTGTTTGATCCTCACCTGCTTATCTGCTATTGTACCCCGGCTTTCTCACCTCCTGGTGGGGCAATCCTGAGGACCGCGACCTGGCGCTAACACGCAGCAAAATCCATCTTCACCTTCAGAAGCTCTGGTGAATACCGGTTAGCGCTTAGATTCCGCACCTCAGGTGACCCTGTGTCATCAGCCAGGGTGACCTGTTCTGCTGCTATAGCTACTGGCCTCTGAGCCTGACTCCAGACCGTGACACTTGGTGTGTACCCCGTGTCCTCTGCAGATTGCACCTAAAGCTACGTAGTGTGTACTGCCCTTGTCCTCTGCAGTGTGCACCTAAAGCTACGTGGTGTGTGTACTGTCTGTGTCTGTGCTATTTTTCTCAATGATTTTCATCCATATTGCAGAGAGCAGACATTACATTAAAGCCACAAGCAGTTTTAAATTACCTTTTTCTTATTGTAATCTTATTTTGTGCAGGGACAGTTCTAAACACGTGCCACTTCACATGCATACTATAGACACCCAGCAGGTGCGATATTTAAAGGAATTTTTCATATTTTTTCATGATCATGCAGATAGCTTGTAAGAATTTTTTTGGTTCTGTGTACCGCCACCAGTGGCTAAGGCCCAATTGTTCTGCCCCTGTTTAACAGGGGTGTGTATTTACAAATTTTTATGCAATTCTTTGCAGCAGGGCTTATTACTGCGCTCCAACTAGAGTATCTGTGAGGGGTTGCAGTGTTGTGGCACCAACACCAGTGCCTAAGGCCTAATTTTTCTGCCCCTGTTTAACAGGGGCGTGTAATTACAATTTTTGATGCAATACTTTGCAGCGGGCTCATTCCTGTACTCCAAATAGAGTATCTGTGAGCGGTTGCAGTGTTGTGGCACCGGCACCAGTGCCTAAGGCCCAATTTGTATGCCCCTGTTTAACAGGGGAGTGTAATTAAAATTTTTGATGCAATACTTTGCAGCGGGCTCATTTCTGCGCTCCAACTAGAGTATCTGTGAGGGGTTGCAGTGTTGTGGCACCAGCGCACCAGTGCCTAAGGCCCAATTTTTCTGCCCCTGTTTAACAGGAGCATGTAATTCCAATTCTTGATCTAATATTTCACAGCAGGGCCCATTCCTACGGCCACCAAGAGTAACTGTGAGGGCTTACAGTGTTGTGGCACCAGCACCACCACCACCACCACCAACAAAGGCCCAATTTTTCTGCCCCTGTTCAACAGGTCTGACATTCTTCGTTCTGCTTCGTTCTGCAGTGATAGCAGAACTGTTCAGAAGACTCTGCTTAGGGGCTAACAAGCCGCTGATCAGAGCTATTCACCTAAAATGTAACCAACCCCCCCCCCCACTGCTGCTGCTTCCTTGCCTCTCACCCACTGCTTCCTCCTCTCCACCTCTCCTGCTGCACTGCCTAAAGTGTCCACCCTGCTCCCTTACTGTCCCCTTCCTCTGCCAAGATCAGTGTCAGAATTTAGATGTTTTTACCAGCCCCCTTTCTTTCCTGAATGAACACAGCAATCATACAGACTCCTATTCATTCCTATTCTACAATGTATATGAAGCTGCAGAGAAAGGGATTGTCTTTAGTCCCTTTCTCTGTCTCAAAAAGAGACATTAGAGATCTGTTTAGACCCCTGATATTTCTCTAAAGTCCTCTCTTCAAAATAAAATTGTACCTATAAAAAATTAAAATAATAATAACATTGTAAAAAAATAAAAAACATAGTGAGGGTAGCTTTAGACATGTCTCATAAATCTTCCTTGACTCTGAAGCCCTAGCCACATCTCCAAAGCCTCCCCACCAACTGTTTAAACCTATTTTTTGTGGTCAAATGCACTGACTTGCACGTAGTTGCAGGGCGTTTGCGACACTTCCCTATTGGCTTAAATGTGTAGCGTTCGGAAAGGCAACATAACTACAAGTCGGATCAACTGTGCCGCGGGTGCGAAGCAAAGCAGCGCGGCTGCAGCATATAAACTCCCTCCTCTGCTGCCTATTGCAGCTTAAAGGGGGCAGTTGACGGGGGGGCAGAAATGCAGCTCAACTGCGCATTATTGCTGCACCCCAGACACAAGTGTAAACAAGGCTCAAGGCCTCATTCATGTGGGGCATACTACAGTGGGATATGTTATGTGCATCCCCATGCAAGCAGTCCCATTGATGTCAGCTGCACAGACATGAACAGGTGTTCCATGCTTTCCTGTGCAGACATTCCTATTCATGTCAATTGAGACAACATCTGCATGGACACAGCCACTGCTCCCAATTTGACATCTGTGTGGGTACATGTCCCTGAACTCACACTATCTGTGTTTGAAGCAATGCACCTACACCCACATGGATATCAGATCTGTCCTGGCAGCCACTGCGTCCCAACTGACATGAATAGGACTGTCTGCACAGGGATGCACAGAACACATGTGCATCCCTGTGTGAGTAAACATGGCCCTCCATGGACGTACACTTTTGTACACCCCATGTGAACAAGGCCTTAGTAGGAATTTAGAAGGAATCTTGTAAATTATGTTGTGTTTATGTGTGCAAATAAGGATCTTAGTTTTTTGGGGTTAAAGTAGCAATTTTATAAACATTTACAAAAATACCAAGGGGCCTGAAACATCAGTAGCACCTTCTTTTTTATTCTACTGGACTGCTGATTTTAGAAAATATATAGTTTTGGGGGGGGGGGGGTCTTTTACAAACTCTGAAAGCTGTAAGGGAAAAATGAAAACCTCACGTTTTTTATAGAAAATTGGTTTACATTTTTGCATAAGTTAGATTTTTGCCATTTCACAAAAAGGTGCGATTTAAAATTTACAAATATTTATTATCTATTTACTTAATACAGGTTAATATTTTATATTTAGTAAGAATTTAGCAGGCATTTCATTAAAATCTGCTGTGTTTGTATCTGGTAATAATGATTTGAATGTATTTTTAGCCCAAATATTCTTTTGATAAACATTTGCATAAATATTGCAGGGCCTTTAAAATCAGTAGCACCTTTTTTCATTCTACCTATCATGTGCTTTCAGAAAATACATGGTTTGAGGGGTCGTTTACAAACTCTGAGCATGGTAATTTACCATGTTATTTACAGTTTTGTGTGTGTTCGATTTCACAAAAAAGGCGCAATTTAAAATGTACAAATATTTCTGGTTTACTAACTCAATACAGGTTAAGCTTTTATTTTTAATACAAATTTCATACAGTTTGCTGTGTTTGTATCTGCTAATAATGATTTTTGAATATTCTTAACAAAAATATTGTTTTGATAAACATTTGCGCAAATATCACGGAAACTTTAGAATTAGTAGCACCTTCTTTTTATTCTATTTTATGTGCTTTTAGACAAGGTATGGTTTGGGGTGGTCTTTTACAAACTCTATATACTGTAAGGAAAAAGAACAATGTAAAAATTGCAACAATTGCAAAAATGATCTTAAAAAGTGAAGCAGAGGGCCTGGCAGCAAAAAGGTTAAACATGCATTATGGCTTGGTAAAACAGGTCCTCGGCTTTTAGTATATTGAGTTTGAAAGCAGATTGTCATATCAAATGACAAAATATACAAGTTTAAAAAAAATGAATTTTTCAAATCTCAAATTCTCCATGGTTTGGAGTCATTTCCCAATTTTTTTAACCATTCTTCATTTGCAGAAAACAAACTGTTCTGCTTTCCTTTATGTATGTGTTAAGTATTCACGTCACAACAGTTTTTTACATTTTAACCACGTTTAATTTAAAAAGGTGTCTATGTTCTTTTAGGAGAAGGGTGATGTTGCAGTGAATTATTTGTACGTACAAAGCCCTGTCTACCTGTGTCCTGCAAAAATACTGTATCTCAGTAGAAGAAAGAGTGTTTGATCATTTTCCCCCTCACACAGTTAGTTGACAGAATGATCAAAAATCATTCTTCTCTAAAACTATGTTACCTTTGCAGGTAAGAGACACACTGTGCCTTTCTATAAAAAAAAAATACTATTGACCTTTGCAGAACCAAACGCTGCATCTGACATTTTCTGTATCCTTTTACTATTATATGTCTAGTGACAATGTTCAGCATGAAAATGTGACAAAGGCACAAAGGTATGCATATCCTTCCCCTGTGATTCTCCAGTGTGCTTCATATTAGACAGGCTACATACACGTTATATTTTAATTCTCGTAACAAAGTGCTCAGAATGACAGAATGATGTCCGCAAGGTAATCTCATTAGCTATTTTGCAGACAATAAGTGTCTGAGGTCACCAGGATTGGATTTTTTGACAGCATAATAAGCATTGGCCTAAGGCCCAATTGATGGCTGTTTCACCAAGCTCATTCATCATTTGCCATTACTAAGGATAAGCCTAAGCTTTTTTTTTTCTTGTGGGGTACCCCAAGCCCAGTAGGAATCGGGAAGGGGACATCATTTTTTTTTCTTGGGGGGGGGGGGGGGGGGCTATCTTCTATATCAGACCCTCTTCTAGCATAAGGATCTGGTATAGAGGAATGGATTTTCTGGCCGCTTTGATAACAAACAGAAAGAAGAAGCTGGAAGCTGTCATTTTTCTGGTAATTAAAACATTGCTGCAGTAGATTGTATACATTGCATGTTATTTAATGCAATTTTGCATTTGCATATGCGTTACTAAAATTGCTGTTTCCTGACAAATTGAATTTTTAACATTTTATTTGCTTTTATAAATATATCCCTTGGCAGTGTCCGGCTTCCCCACCCCATTCTATTTGACAATACTTGCTTAGAAAATGGCAATTACTGTTTTTTTAATATTCAGATCCCAATAACTTCAATGGGGTTCATATTTGGCACCTAAACTTTCGTAATGTTTGCAGAGTATTCCGCAAGCTGACTCATCACTAGTGTCCTTTATGTGTAGCAGTGACAGCAAATGAGGGCTACAAATAACAGTCACATAGTTGAAATTACACATCATTATGGAAAATAACAGATGCATTATGGCTTAGTCAATAGAGCATATTGTCATTTTTATTTTATGACCTGTGGCCCACAGTCACAAACAGAGCATTCCTTTAGGGTAAATGCCTGCCTAAGCTTAGCATACTCCTTTATAGTAAATTCTCAATCAGTTGAGATCCTCTTTTTTTGCACACAGCCGATTGTTTAATTGTATTATGCCATGTTATGTCACTGCATCATTAGGCAATGTTGGGAGTGGTGATGAGAACCTGGGCAGGGGTCCCATTTGACTTGGTAATGCAAGTGTCATTTGCTGACAACTTGCTGCTGATGCCATTAATTATGTCCTGTTGTGTGAATGTGTTGCTCTCAAAAACGCTTTTCGGAAGTCATGACAATTTTACAATGCTCACAACATATAATAATGTTTTATTTTGCCTGTCCATTTATTGTAACAATCAGCTTAGACTTGTATGCAGCATAAACCTAAAAGCACTAGAAAAGAAAGAGAATTGGAGCAGCAGTAAGAAAATCAAAGTAAAAAAAAAAAGAGAAGAGCTAGGATTCAGAAAGGAAACAGATTCACCAGAACTCCTATAATGTTGTCCAGCTTGAAACATATAAACAATTTAAATAAAATTTCTATTTCAAGATAGGTCCACATCACCAACTGCTGTAGTTAATTACACTTAAGCGAGTTTCTGCTTTCCTTCAGCAAAGTTAATTAAGCTACCGGGCAGGTCAGGTATTTCCAGCTCTGTTTATGAAATTGCAAATATGTAGACATGAGATAGCATTTGAAACATTCTGTAATTGACCCTTTCACTGCCAGGCCCTGCGCTACACTTCAAACTTCAGGTGGCCAGACTGTTTTTGCATTTTTTTCATTTTACACATGTAGCTGATTTTTTTCAGCTTCTTCTCTGAAATTAATGTAGCTGCAGCCAGGCACAGTCTCTCACTCATTGAACAGTCTAGGAGTTTGTCGCTTTAATATTTATTGCTGAATAAACTTGGATAGGACAAAGGAAGCTGTAGGATACTCCATAAGCACAGAGCAGTAACCCGAGGACACTCTGCACTTTGTCAAAGCTTCTTGATACAGTCTCTCTTGTGGCAGCTAAGGAAATTAGCAGCACTGAGGCACATGTCCTAATTCAAGCAAGCTTCTGGCACTGATACACAAGGGGCAGTATCAGCAAACAGTCACTAGGATCTCAGGTCTGTACTCACAATGTACCGGCATACTTGGATGTCTTCTTCCAATATCAGCTAGACATTTCTCCAGTGAGCTCCCCAGACCGAATCCTCAATGTACTCTCTTGATAAGTTCCAGGAATTGTTAGCAAATAGAGATGGTCCCGATGTTCGAGTCGAACATAAGTTTGCAGCAGAGTGCCTTTGGCCAATCATGGTTCAGGGGCTAAGCCCCACATTATATAAGACTGCTTACACCGTGGCTGTATGTAGTGTGTTGTGTGAGAACTTGAGATAGATTAGGCAGGTTAGTTAGTGGATAGAGTGTGTAGTCAGTGTAGTATATACTGTATATAGAGTGAAAGCAAGGTACAGTATATATTACAGTGCAGGCAGGGTATAGTATATATTACAGTGCAGGCAGGGTACAGTTTATAATACAGTGCAGGCGGTGTACAATATATAATACATTGCAGTCAGTGTACAGTATATAATACAGTGCAGGCAGTGTTCAGTATATAATACAGTGCAGGCAGGGTACAGTATACATTACAGTGCAAGGTGTACAGTATATAATACAGTACAGGCAGGGTACAGTATGTATTACAGTGCAGGCAGTGTACAGTATATAATACAGTGCAGGCAGTGTACAGTATATAATACAGTACATGCGGTTACAGTATATAATATAGTGAAGGCGGTGTACAGTATATAATACAGTGCAAGTCGGTGAACATAGTATATAATACAGAGTGTGCACAGTATATAATACAGTGCAGTCAGCGTACAGTATATAATACAGGGCAATTAGTGTATAGTATATAATACACTTCATACACAATACACAATAGAGTGAAAACACAAGCCTTCTTCCACTATCTCAGCGCTATGGAGCTTATAAATCTTAAAATAATTTAGACCGTTCAGTATCTCCAATACTTAAAGTGATTCAACCACAGTGAATCAAAATGTTAGCTGTTGCCTTAAATGCAAAAAAAACATACAAACAAAATAGTAAAGTGTCCACCGTCATTGCTTGTTATGACTGGCTTTCATATGATAATAACACATGAGAAAGATACATGACAGATGGTAATTAAAGTCCAGAGAGACACAGGTGGTGATCCCTAATGTGGTATTGAAGATGTGCACCTCACACCAAGATCCTAATTCCGTGTGTCACACTCCCCTTAGGGGTTCTCACTCACCAGAAAGAAGAACACATCAAGCCTTGATATGTTTAAAATGACTGTCATCTACGTCATGGAGTGTGTCAGAGCTGTACAGGATCTCCCATAGGTACTTAGATAAAAAAAGAAGCCCCAAATAGCGTAATTCCATTTTTTTATCCTCTATTAGTCTCAAATGACAGGCTCCATTAAATCCAACAGCAAGATGGTTCTTATGTCATAAACACAAAATAGTGTTCTCCACATTGCAGGATAGGCTTGAGACTCTCAAACATAAGGAAGATTACTTCCAATTGTCTCTTCCTGGCCATGGAATGCAAACGTCACTTCCGGACGCCGTAAGGTCACAAACTGACGCGTTTCGTCATCACAACTTCCTCTTATGGTGTGGCCTTACAATGTGGCATCCCGGTTTTTATATCAGCAGACAGCAGTGTGAAATTAACCATCCAAGTACCAAACCACCCCATATAAGGAGGTGCACACAGGCGGTCATCATTACTTAACTCAGAGGCAAATACACATATACAAATATCCCATACTTCCTATACCCTATCCAAGTTCAAACCCCTCCATTAAAATAAAAACAAATCTAATGGACTGTTCATTGCCTTTGAGTGACTGAGGATTGAATGTCGGGCTGGGCAGGGTGACAGGTGGGCCACAACACTGAGCAGCCACTACAGGGGTATATTATATATATATATATATATATATATATATATATATATATATATATATATTGTGACAGGAAGTCAGGTAAATCTTTGGGCGTTGTCACTGAGGGGACATACATTTCTGCCTTGTTTAGACGATACACAGATTGTTATCGGGCGTCGGCTACAAACGTGGCCAGAGGAAGGCTAGAGGCTGTTAGAAAACTTCAGCTGTTCAGAATGAAGCAATCAAGGCCTTGAAGTAGCCAGAGGGTTACCACTTGTTTGCTGCATCACTCCTAAGACTGTTTGGTTAGGAGAGCATTGCCAGAAAGTCTCCTGATGAGGTGAGGAGACCATTGACTTTTTCCTGTGTTATAAATATCAAGAGACTACTGTTTGGTGGCTCAACGCGATTGGCACTGTGCTGACAAGCCATTCACCTCTGCAGCTAGAGGTTCGGATCCCGGTCTCGGCTTCATGTGAATTGAGTTTGGTGGTCTCAGCCCGGCTCCCGGTGGGTGTGCTACGCAAGGTAAGCCTGTGCTTAGTACGCCCACCCCCTCCCACAAAAACCACCACACCTACACACGCACTCTAAATTGGGTTAACACACGCACTTTGACCACGCGGTCTCTAAAAGAGAGGCGAAGGACTAATGGGGCTGGTTGAGCAGGCTAATCCTCTCACTCCCTTATAGGGAGTCCCTCTGCCCCGTTGGGCTTCAAAGCGGAGCAGGTAGGGCGGGCTGTGTGGGAGGACCCCCTCACACACCCGCCATTGCCACCCGGGGCATGGAGAAAGATGGCAGATTGCCTCTGGGGGAGGCCTGCCTACTCCCAACTCCTGCAGTCCGGCTCCTCTCTCGAGTACACGCACAAAATACACTTAAAAAAAAAAAAAAAAAAATTATATAAAAATGATAAAAAAAAAAAAAAGAGACTACTGTTTGTGCTGTATATCCAGCATTGTCTGCCCAGCGCTAGGCTGAGCCAGACTCCTTAGATAGTTTCCTGTGTGGTAGGTAGATGCCCAGAGTGGGTAGGATTTATTTTATATTTTGTTTTGTTTTTGCTGTTTGGATGCTTGCAATTATTTTCCAGCAAGATGGAAAAATAAACCAAAAACTTCATTTTTTAAATGCCTTCGACTGCCAGTCTGTATAAAATCAGTGTGTGGTGAACCCAAGCAAGGGGTCACACACCACGCTACCGAGCTAACCCCTCACATATGGTGGAGTGCCGCGGGCAATTAAAGTAAACCCAAAATGGAGGAGATACTGAAACAGCTGGCTTTAGCAAATGCAAATCAACAACAGGCAAATGCAGTTCAACAACAGACGAATGCAGCTTTGCAGCAGAGCCTTGCAGCTCAACAACAAGCTCACCAACAGAGCCTTGCAGCTTACCAAGAAAGCATTGCAGGCTTGGAACAGAGACACCAGCAGCAAATGGAGGCCATCGTGAAACAACTTCAGAGACAGCAGACCGAGGCTGGGAGTCAGGCCAGTAAAGTACCGACTTTTCAGGTGCGACACTTATTGCCAAAGATGACTGCAGATGAGGACCCTGAGATGTTTCTGACCACGTTTGAGAGAGCAGCGGAAAGAGAAAATTGGCCTAAGGACCAGTGGGCTGGACTAGTGGCTCCCCTATTATCTGGAGAAGCCCAAAAGGCATATTTTGATTTGGAGCTTGTAGACACAAAAAACTATGATCGATTAAAAGCGGAAATATTGGCACGTTTCGGTGTAACCCTGGATGTCCGTGCTCAGCGGGTCCACAATTGGAGTTATCAGCAGAGGAAGCCACCTCGGTCACAGATGTATGAACTTATCCATTTGGCTAAGAAGTGGCTGCAGCCAGAAACTCTGTCCGGACCAAAAATTTTGGAGCGAGTAGTCATGGACAAATTTCTTAGGTCTCTTCCCAACACCCTGCAGAAATGGGTGAACCATGGTGGTCCAGATACTGCAGACAAACTTTTAGACCTGGTCGAAAGGTACCTAACAACGGAGAGATTGTCCTCTTCCACCCGAGACGCACAGACTTTTCACCCCAAGACCAGACCGTCCCCACCTATAGGTAAGACTGCATCAAGGGATGGGGGTGGAGAGAGATACCAAGGAGCAACTAGAGGAACTATCGGGACTACTGCTAATGTTTGGCGAGGGCGGCCTGGAAGACCCATCCCACAGGATTGGACCAGAAGGTTGATCTGTTACCGTTGCAATGAAGAGGGACATGTAGCAGCCGTTTGCCCAGCGGGTGATGAGCCCATGCAATGTGACTTTCTTACCGAGAGACGACAGTCCCTTTTTGCAACTACATGCACTGCAGTAAAGGGAAATGAGAAACCTTTATATAGAATGTGCTTAGATGGTAAAAATGTTGTGGTATTGTTGGATTCAGGTAGCCTAGTCACCTTAGTGAAAAGTGACCTAGTGGTGGGAAAAACCTTACATCCGAGGAAAATGGCTGTAGTTTGTGTACATGGGGACACTCGCGAATATCCGGTGACTACCGTTTCCTTTGAAACTTCCCTCGGTAACTTGTGTCACCAGGTGGGTTTAGTTTTCAAACTGCCACATGACGCCATTGTGGGAAGGGATTTCCCAAAATTCTGGGAACTCTGGGACTGCCCAGATTCCTCAGTAGGTGGTTCTTCTGAGTCTGAACCATCTATTCCAGAAACCCCTAACTGTGAGGATTCTCCGGAGTTTCCATTCTCAGTATTAGCAGGGGAAACACCAGTCCCCAGGGAGGAGCCTGCTACCTCAGAAGAGGAACAGCGGCCGATAGGGTTTGATGACCTCGAGGTGCACAAAGAAAACTTTGTCACTGAGCAATTGAGGGACCCCACATTGCTAAGAGCCCGAGAGAATGCAGTGAAGATAGATGGGGAGTTAGTTAATCCTGACAAGAGGGTTGCCCTCCCTTACTTTATTATTGAAAGGGACCTGTTGTATCGAGTGTCACAGAAGATGGAGGACACCATTGAGCAACTGGTAGTGCCTAAACCGTACCGCAAGATGGTTTTGGAACTGGCCCATGGGCATATTCTTGGGGGACATTTGGGAGCGGAAAAAACCCGGGAGAGGATCACCCAGAGGTTTTATTGGCCTGGGATCACTAAAGAAGTGGAATTGTACTGCTCTTCCTGTCCAGTGTGTCAGATTACTGCACCCATGCCACACTTCCGCAGTCCGTTGATACCCCTGCCCATTATCGAGGTCCCTTTTGAGAGGATCGCCATGGACCTGGTTGGCCCCTTGTTGAAGTCCACTAGAGGGCACCAACACATCTTGGTAATAATGGACTATGCCACCCGGTACCCAGAAGCGATTCCTCTCCGAAACACCTCTGCAAAAACAATTGCCAAAGAGTTATTTCAGATTTTCAGCCGCGTGGGTCTTCCTAAGGAAGTCCTAACTGACCAGGGCACCCCGTTTATGTCTAGGGTGACCAAAGAACTTTGTAAACTCCTAAAAGTGACCCAACTACGTACGTCTGTATATCACCCTCAGACAGATGGGTTAGTGGAAAGGTTCAATAAAACCTTAAAACAAATGTTGAGGAGGGTGGTGGATAAAGACGGAAAGAATTGGGATTATCTGCTCCCTTATCTGATGTTTGCAATACGAGAGGTTCCCCAATCGTCCACAGGGTTCTCTCCGTTTGAGTCACTGTATGGGAGGCACCCTCGGGGCCTACTGGACATTGCCAGGGAAACATGGGAGAGTGAGAGTTCACCCCATCGAAGTGTGATTGAACATGTGGCCCAAATGCAAGACAGAATTGCCCAAGTCATGCCGATTGTGAAGGAACATATAGCCCAAGTCCAATTGGCTCAACAAAGAATTTACAATCGTGGGGCCCAGGTCCGTTCCTTTGCACCTGGTGATAGGGTGTTGGTGTTGGTCCCCACGGTTGAAAGTAAATTCCTAGCCAAATGGCAGGGTCCATATGAAGTGTTGGAAAAAGTGGGAGTGGTGAATTATAAAATTAGCCAACCGGGAAGACGAAAACCTGAGCAGCTCTATCACGTAAACTTGCTGAAACCATGGAAGGATAGAGAGTCCTTGGTCGCTGAGACTACCCGAGTTTCTGCTCCATTTGACCGGGCTGTCCCTGAAGTTAGGATAGCGGAGACTCTATCCAAAACGCAGAAACAGGAGGTTAAAGAATTTGTGCTCCGTAATAAGGAGAAGTTTTCAGACCTGCCAGGTTGGGTCTCCGAAGTTGAACATGACATTATCACCACCCCAGGGGAAAAGGTCAAGTTGAAGCCCTATCGAATTCCAGAAGCCCGGCGAGAGGCAATTCGCCAGGAAGTAAAACAAATGCTTGAGCTGGGGGTGATAGAAGAGTCAAATAGTGATTGGTCAAGTCCCATTGTCTTAGTCCCCAAACCCGATGGAAGTTGGCGATTTTGTAATGACTTTCGCTGCCTTAATCAAATCACTAAGTTTGACACCTATCCCATGCCCTGCATAGATGAACTGATTGATCGCCTAGGCACTGCTCGGTACATGACAACGTTAGACCTTACCAAGGGTTATTGGCAAATTCCTCTCTCGAAGTCGGCCAGGGAAAAAACAGCATTTGTAACTCCAGATGGATCTTTCCAATATCGGAGAATGCCGTTTGGGTTACAAAATGCTCCCGCCACATTCCAACGCATCATGGATAAGACCCTTCGACCTCATCGAGCCTATGCTGCTGCATACCTCGATGACGTTGTCATTCACAGTGAGGATTGGGAATCACACTTGCCAAAAGTTCAGGCTGTGTTGGATTCCATCTGGAAAGCCGGGTTTACAGCTAATCCAAAGAAATGTACCCTTGGCCTAGAAGAGGCGAAGTATCTGGGGTATACTATTGGAAGAGGTCTAATTAAGCCCCAAATAAACAAAGTTGAGGCTATTCAGGGTTGGCCACGACCCACCAACAAGAAACAGGTTCGTGCATTTTTGGGGATCGCGGGCTACTATCGCCGCTTTATACCCCATTTTGCCTCACAGGCTGTTCCCCTGACCAATTTGACCAAAGGGAAGGAGTCTCTAATGACCAATTGGACTCCCAAAGCAGAAACAGCTTTTCATGCTTTAAAACAGGCCTTATGTAGTCAGCCAGTTTTAAATTCGCCTGATTTCTCACAGGACTTTGTGGTTCAGACAGATGCGTCAAATGTGGATTTAGGAGCTGTACTGTCTCAGGTTATCAAGGGGGAGGAACACCCTGTTATGTATCTCAGCCGAAAGTTGAAGGCCCATGAAGAGAATTATGCCACCATTGAGAAAGAATGTTTGGCGGTGAAATGGGCTTTGGATTCTCTCCGGTACTACCTCGTGGGTAGACAGTTTGAGCTAGTGACGGATCATGCCCCGTTGAAGTGGATGGCACAGAACAAAGAGACCAATAGGAGGATAAATAGGTGGTTCCTGGCCCTCCAAGAATTTAGTTTTGTGGTAACGCATCGCCCCAGTGCTAAAATGGGGAATGCAGATGGGTTGTCCCGAGTGCATGCCTGCCTGGCAACCTGTGTCCCAACCCTAGGGTTGAAACAAGAGGGGGGGTCTGTGACAGGAAGTCAGGTAAATCTTTGGGTGTTGTCACTGAGGTGACATACATTTCTGCCTTGTTTAGACGATACACAGATTGTTATCAATAGTCGGCTACAAACGTGGCCAGAGGAAGGCTAGAGGCTGTTAGAAAACTTCAGCTGTTCAGAATGAAGCAATCAAGGCCTTGAAGTAGCCAGAGGGTTACCACATGTTTGCTGCATCACTCCTAAGACTGTTTGGTTAGGAGAGCATTGCCAGAAAGTCTCCTGATGAGGAGACCATTGACTTTTTCCTGTGTTATAAATATCAAGAGACTACTGTTTGTGCTGTATATCCAGCATTGTCTGCCCAGCGCTAGGCTGAGCCAGACTCCTTAGATAGTTTCCTGTGTGGTAGGTAGACGCCCAGAGTGGGTAGGATTTATTTTATATTTTGTTTTGTTTTTGCTGTTTGGATGCTTGCAATTATTTTCCAGCAAGATGGAAAAATAAACCAAAAACTTCATTTTTTAACTGCCTTCGACTGCCAGTCTGTATAAAATCAGTGTGTGGTGAACCCAAGCAAGGGGTCACACACCCCGCTACCGAGCTAACCCCTCATATATATATATATATATTATATTACAGTGGAAAGTATATAGTACCACCAATGTAGTAGATAAAACACATTGCAGAATATATAGTGCAGTCAGTGTAGTATATATAATACAGTGCAGGGTATATAGTGTAGTGCAAAGTATATAATACACCTTGCCCCTGATGACACACGTTGGTGGAGAAATGTCGGGCCAGTGGAGGAAGGCTAACGCTATTTTGCTATTGGAGGGCTGAACGGAAGAGCGCCATCTTACTGGTAGGAAGCGCAGTCGCTTTCATAACTACATGCCTGCTTTTTATATTTTACATGTGAGTGCATCCTTACACCATTTAAAATAAACCTTTGTTTAATGGGATTTCTGCGCAATGAGCTGTGTTTTTGTTTTCATTGCCTACACATGTGTTCATGCTATTGGAGCCTATTGGGTTATATGCCTTGCTGATCTCCTGGCTCACTTTGAAATTACAAGTCCATAGAAGGAAAAGTTGTGGATGTTTTTTTCTTTGAATGATCTATTATCCTGTGAATCAAGAGTTCCATCTGTTCCTTGAGTTGGAATATCCTACATATGCATTTTATATGTACTGACGGTAAGGGTCAGTGTGTTTGGGTGTTGGTGGAGGCTCTGGTATTATACTTGCACTTGATTCCTCCTCTCTTCTGGATTTCTTTTGGATTGGATCCATATTTCAGATTGTCATCTATTGGAGTGATACATATGAACTTTGGATTGGATCCACATTTCAATTGTCATTTATTGGAATGTTACATATGAACTTTTTATTATTATTTTAGCGCTACACCACAACTTTCATTATTTTCCATTGTATCCAACAATATTGTGTCAGCTGCTGTAGTTTAAATATATATATATATATATATATATATATATATATATATATGTATATTTTAGATTTAGCGCAACAAGCACTCTATTACAATATAATACAGTGTATTGAAGTGGTTAAGGGGAAGAATGAAACAATTAAGAAAAAAATGGCGTGGGGTCCCCCCATAATCCATACCAGACCCTTATATGAACAAGCAGCCTGGCAGGCCAGGAAAGGGGGGGACAAGCGAGCGCCCCCCTCCTAAACCATACCAGGCCGATTGCCCTCAACATGGGAAGGGTGCTTTGGGATGCAAGAGCCCCTTCCCGACAACCCTGGCCATCGCTGGACACTTTTTTTTTCTTTTTTAATAAAGGAATTGTAAAAAAATGTCTGTTGTGGTTTTTACTTTTTGACTCTATATGCATTAAAGCCTCAGAAGTGAGAAAAAACACCTTGCTAACATATGCATAGCTTCTAGCATCTTTAAGCCCGCAACTAGTTTCCTTTAAAAGTAAATAGGAAAAAGCCTTGAGAAGAGGCATTTCTGACACTCAATTGAAGAAAGCTTGTATACTCCCACATAAATGCTCTATTAGCATAGGACTGCAAGAAACTTCCTACAAACTACTCGCGCACTGGTATGCCATCCCCGACAGATTGCATAGTTGGTCCCCAAATACTAGCAATCTTTGTTGGAGATGTAAAGGTAAAGTTGGTACTTTCTGTTACACATCTGAAAAATATGTATCCACTTTTATAAAAGTTCATTAGTCAAACATTGACTTAATGCAGCAAAGATCCTGATACCTAGGTCCAAGAAAACTACCCATACTTCCACGGTCAAAGAGTGTCTTTCAGAAGTAAATACTCTTCACTCCTTGGAAGAAATCCTTGCAATGGCTAATGACTGTAAAACCAACATCATAAAACTTGGAGAACCTGGTTTATCTTTGTTTATTCTGATGAATATAACCACCTAATGGGCACATGAGATCGATGTTATATTCTTTTCTCCTTTTTTCTTGGTCCTTTTGGTTGTACTGTGTTATAATTTAAACATCTCCATGTACTGAAGTTGTTTCTCCTTAAATGTGTATGTTTAATTTAGCTTAGAAAAAATAAAAAAACTGGAAGCTGATTGGTTTCTATGCACCGCTGCACCTGATTTTGCCCTCTCCAATTTCGGTAAAGCAACCCCACAGTTTGAAGCATAACTAAAAAAAAAAAACTTTAAAAATGCAAACAGGCCAACTCTTTATTGCAGAAGAAATATTCTATATTGCTTTTGTAATAAAACAATTGTACCTGCTTAAACCCATGGCTCCACTCCAGACTTTCTCCTTTCATCTCAGACAACCCGGGTCCTGGCTACCACAGCCCAGCTCCATTCTCATTCAAAAGTATAAAAAATGTAAGCCACACTCTAAAACTTAACTCTTCTTTCTGTGTTATCAATCATCAAAAAAAGACTGCATATATTGTTGTCATCACCTGAAACCAACCTTCCTTTCACCACTGTTGGCGTGCTCACAAAGATAGGGGAAGGGATAATTATTAAAGGGTTAATGAGCTCAGGTCTACTGCATTGGGGTCAGAAAAAACATGTTGGGGGTTTGAATCAGAGAAAGCACCCACTCCTGTGATGGTGGATGTGAGCAGTAATGACCAGCAACATTCTAGCAACATCCTGGGAGTATTGCAGTCAGGCTTTGGGAGGTATGTAAATGGCCTATACTATACCTATAGCAAAGGCATTTTTTTTAACTTTAGCCAGAGCTGCACAGTTTTCTTTTATCTACAAACATCCCTTAGGCTCCATGCACACGAGACGCTGGTAAACTCGAGTTCAGAGGCATTTGGGCATTTTTTTCAACTGCCCCTGAACACATTTAATGTTATCCTATGTGTCCATGCACACATTCACGTTTTTTTGCGTTTTAAAACAGTTGGGTTTAGGCTAGTTTTTTCAGACGCAAAATTTTGGGTTAAGACGCAAACGTTTTTGCGTTTCAAAGCTTTGGGAGGGTCTACAATGTCTTTGTTATGAACGCTGATAGTCGCAAACGCGGTAAAACGCTGCTAAACGCGGCAAAACGCCGCAAAATTTGCGGCAAAAACGGGCGTTTTAAACGCCGGTTTTTGCCTTTGAAAACTTGAGTTTACATGTGTTTGCATTTGCTTCTCGTGTGCATGGGGCCTTACTTGCCTAGACAGTTTTTTGGTAAAGGTGAACTAATCCTTTAAACACAGAAAGAAGACCTAAATTTTGGAGCAAGGCTTATGCCGCGTACACACGATCATTTTTCATCATGAAAAAAACGTTGTTTTTCAAAAACGTCATTTTAAATGATCGTGTGTGGGCTACACATAATTTTTCAGGTTCTGAAAAATGACAAAAAAAAAATTCGAACATGCTGCATTTTTTAACGTAGTTTTAAACAATGTTGTTTTTCGGGTTTAAAAAAAATTATCGTGTGTGGGCTAAAACGACGTAAAAAACCTGCGCATGCTCAGAAGCAAGTTATGAGACGGGAGCGCTCGTTCTGGTAAAACTACCGTTCATAATGGAGTAAGCACATTCATCACGCTGTAACAGACAAAAAAGCGCGAATCGTCTTTTACTAACACGGAATCAGCGAAAGCAGCCCAAAGGCAAAAGGAACTTCCCCTTTATAGTGCCGTCGTACGTGTTGTACGTCACCGCGCTTTGCTAGATAATTTTTTAAAAACAATGGTGTGTAGGCAACATCGTTTTAATAAAGAAGTTGGGAAAAAGTTTTTTCGACATGCTGAAAAACAACGGTTTTTTTAATGCTGAAAAATGATCGTGTGTAGGCGGCATTACATTTTTTATACATTGTACCTTCCTGTTCAAAATCTCCTTTAGGCATCCCTCGGTGCCAGGATGAATGAACTCTTGTATGCGCAGGAGTTATTGTTTCAAGCTATCCAGTCAAGACAGCTGAGGAACTCACACCCAGGAGATGAAATTGGCACCTTCAAGGGAGCTTGCATGTGTCACAATGCTAGAGGAAAGGTGAGTATTATTGGACTTTAGTAATGCTTTAAGGCGCCATAGCGAGTTCAGTGCTCCTCTTCTGAAGCCACTTCAGAGCTGGAAAACAAGCAGCACTGCCAGTATCAATAGAAAACATAGTTATGCATTTTAAAAAGAAGAAGGTAGGGGCGCTCACTGAATAAATAATTAAATAAGTAAATAAGAGGACAGTAAGATAATTGATAAAATAAAAACTGATCAATTAATTAAATGCCCAAACAAATCCAAAACATGCAATCCCAGTGCAAAGGTAAAAAACAGTGAACAAGTGAAAAAAGGGGAGGTGAAATAGGCAATCAGTAACCCATATAAGACAGGTGGATACAAATCCGGTAAATAAATAAATAAATGTGCAACTGACAACAATCAATGTGCATTAAAGTGCAAAAGTGGACAAGTCTGGTAAACAATAATGAATTCTTCAAAAAAGTTAATATTTTATAATGATGTACAATCAACTTCAAAAGTGCAAGTAGGCAATCTTCACAGGATCACAAAAGTGCAGGTGCTGTTTCTTCCAGTGCAGGTGCTAAAAACAGTTTCCCCCAGCCTCTCACCTTAATAGACTAAAATAAAAGCCTTATCTCTTTAGGAACGATTACTGCTCTCTTTTCATTGCCGTCCCAGCTCCTGATTTCACATGCACAGCAGGCTTAGACACACAAGTTCCTGATGTGATCCAATAACCCACAGATCCACAGCTCCGACCCCTGCCAGCCTTCTCACCAGTGTTGCTCATCTTCCTTTAAAAAAGTAATTAGTTACAGTTAAAAATTACTTCTCCGAAAAAGTAATTGCGTTAGTGACTCAGGGCCTGATCCACAAAAACCCGGCGTAACTTAATTTTTCCCGTTTAAGTTACACCGCCGCAAAATCTCTACCTAAGTGTCCGATCCACAAAGCACTTACCTAGAAATTTTGAGCGGTGTAACTTAAATCTGTCCAGGGCAAGGCGTTCCTAATATAATGGGGCGAGTCCCATTTAAATTAGGCGCGCTCCTGCGCCGGACGTAGTGCGCAGGCTCCCGACGTTATTTTCCCGACGTGCTTTGCGCGGTTTTACGTTGCGCCGGGTTTTAAGAATCGCGACGGGCGTAAAAAAAAAAAAGAGTTGCGGCGGGAATTTTTTATTTTTTTTTTAAATGACAGCAACGTGGGATAGAAGGGTCTACTTTTACATGGTGTACTAAGTTTACACCTTGTAAAAGCAGCCCTAATTTTGCGACGGCAAACCAATACTTACGGAGAAAAAACAAAGCGTAAAAGCTTTGTGGATCTCCGTAAGTGCTAATTTGCATACCCGACGCTGGATTTTGACGAGAAATGCCCCCATCGGCGGCTGCGGTACTGCATCCTAAGATCCGACAGTGTAAGTCCCTTACACATGTCAGATCTTCTGCCTATCTATGAGAAACTGATTCTGTGGATCAGTTCCATAGATAGAAACAGGGATACGACGGCGTATCAGTAGATACGCCGGCGTATCCCTTTTGTGGATCAGGCCCTCAGTTACTACATTGAAAAAGTAATTAGTTACTCAGCAAAGAAACTGACTTTTTTTTGTATATTCTACAATGCAATTACGTTCTATAACATCTTTAATATCAAAGATGTTTATATTAACTGATTGAAGAATAAAAACACTATATAATATAGTATACAGGGGTGCGGAGTGTATGGAGGTGGGTGGTATGTAGATGAGAGGGGTGCGGAGTGTATGGAGGTGGGTGGTATGTACATGAGAGGGGTGCGGAGTGTGTGGAGGTGGGTGGTATGTACATGAGTGGGGTGCAGAGTGTATATAGGTGGGTGGTATGTACATGAGAGGGGTGCGGAGTGTATGGGAGTTGGGCAGTATGAAATACACCATTGGTCACTGATGCATTAGTGACCAGTGACAGTTAACCCCTTTGTGCTGCATTAGTGACACCAGCATCAGTGTTTATGAACCCTTTCATGCTGCACCATATAGGTTAATAAACACTGGTCATTGGTCCACTGTGATGTCCATCATGACAGCACACTGGCCAAAGCTGGGATCGCGGGCGGGAGTGTCTGTGACGTCGATAGACGCTTTGCTGCCATCTAGTGGCGGTAAATGTAATTGCGGTAACGCCGCCCAAGTAATGGGAACAGCTTTACCGTGAGGGGACGAGTAATCAGGTAGATTACTCGTTACCTTCAAAAGGGGCATCGTTAGGTAACGGCGTTTATTTAAACGCCGTTACTTACAACACTGCTTCTCACATCAGCTCATAATAACATAGAGGAGAGAAAGGAGCGCTCCATTGTGCAGTAGGTTAAAAAAGGGGGTTTTATTAAACATAAAATCACAATTACAATAAGGCAGGGAATCGTCAGCGTTGTAAACATATGGACTTCCGGTCTCGGCCGCGACCGGAAGTGCGTCACCATGTCCTTCACGAGTATCGTGACAGACTATGTCACTTTTTCAAAAGTGTTCCTTTTGAGAAAGTGACGTAGTCTGTCACGATTTTTACCTTTACACTGGGATTGCATGTTTTGGATTTGTTTGGGCATTTAATTAATTGATCAGTTTTTATTTTATCAATTATCTTAGGCCTCGTACACACGACAGAGTTTCTCGGCAGAATTCACCGAGAAACTCGGTCAAAACCCGGATTCTGACGAGAAACTCTGTCGTCTGTACAGTTTTGGCTCGATGGAGCCGCCAAGGAACTCGACGAGAAAATAGAGAACATGTTCTCTATTTTCTCGTTGTCCTCGTTGTTCTATGGGAGAAGGCGGCCCGCCGAGCTCCTCGGCGGCTTCATCCCAAAACTCGACGAGGAACTCGACGTGCCAAGCACGTCGAGTTCCTCTGTCGTGTGTACGGGGCCTCACTGTCCACTTATTTAGTTATTTAATTATTTATTCAGTGAGCGCCCTCTACCTTTTTAATATTGTTAAAACGAAGAAGGTAGGGGGCGCTCACTGCGAACATTTTTAGGTGGCTGCTGCTATTTATTTTAGGTTTTAGACTATATCTCCCTTTGGTATGCGCATTAGTTCCCTCCTTTTATAATAGTTATACATTTGACCTAGATGTTTGCAAAACTAAACTCAGTCAGTTTTTTTGTTTCAGAGAGTTTTTATGATTTCAATAGAGAACGAGTTTTCATAAACATTTGGCTGGCAATTTTTGGTGTGGATACTCCATCAGACGTACAATAGGACTCTACTGACACACACAGCAAAACGTTGTATGGATCTGTAAGGAATAGGTGTTGAGTAGCAACCCAAATTGTTGAAGGACCTCAATGCAGGTTAACAACATATAAAGAGAGAACACTCTATAAAGAAGGCATAGAGAACAAGAGGAAGGGGTACAAGGAAAAAGAATAAGCATGATACCTGAAGCTTCGTAGATCTTTCCAACCCAAGGCACAAATCCTCAGTGCACACACAATGGTCCCGCCAGCAGTGGTGGTCTTTGGGTAGGTACAGCAGTTCAGAGGATGATCCAGAAGATTTTATTTGTTCACCATAAAGTCTATTACTGGTGATTGCCAAAAGCATGTAAAAGATGAGTGTCTGGGAATATCCATAATTGTTCCTTCAAGAGAGCCATATGGGCAGTTTTGGGGATGTTAATATTGTTAACTGAATGGATCAAAGTAAATATTCTCATCCAGAATGGATGAGTTATGAGTTATGAGTTGAGTTATGCCGCGCAAATACATTCGGAATTTACAACCATTAAAGTTCGATGTGAGCCTTTGGTCGGAAATTCTGACCGTGTAGGCTCCATCTGACTTTTTCTGTCGGAATTTCCGACAACAAAAATTTGAGAGCTGTTTTTCAAATTCTCAGACGGGAAAAGTACTTCTCGGAAATTCTGATAGTCTGTATGCAATTCTGACGCACAAAAAAACACGCATGCTCGTAATCATTGAATTTCATTTTTCTCGGCTCATCGTAGTGTTGTACGTCACCGCGTTCTTGACGGTTGGTATTTTGTGTGACCGTGTGTATGCAACACAAGTTTGAGCCAAAATTCTGTCGGAAAAAAATCCACAGTTTTCTTGACGGAAATTTCTGATCGTGTGTACGCAGGGCCACTGATAGGGCAGTACAACCAGCCCTGTTGTACCGGGCCCGGCTCAGCTAGGGGGCCTGGGAAGCTTTATAGTTAAATTCTGACAGAATAAATTAAAATGTTTTTCTAAACCACCCATGCTCCTGCTTGCTTTTTAGGGTGTACTTACATAATCCTGGGCCCCATTAGGGCAATAGAGGGGCCCAGGAAGTGAAATCACTGAAGGGACTTTATTTCCATTTTCGGGGGGTGCAGCCACATAAAGCCTGGCCACATAATGCGCTGCACATGTTCTAGTTCCGGCTGTCCTCTGCTTGTACTGTACCATCCCTGGCGGAGTGATTTATGTGTACAGGGCTCCCTCAGTAAATGCTGTCTGTGGGAATGAGAGAGGCACGTGACTGTCTGGCTGAGAGGATGCAGGAAACTTAATCCAGCAGCGATGCACAGCTACAGGCAAGGAAGTGCACACCAGCTACCATGGAAAGAAGGTACAGCCCCTTGACTCCCCCACTGTGTTCATGATTATCGTCATTAGGATGATCACAGCACTTTAGATCCTCTATTGCTCTTTCACAGTGTCACATGGCTATTGGGTCTGAGTGTGTACAGACTGTCACACAATAGAGCCATAAAAAAGTCAGCACTCAATAGCCATGTGGCACTGTGGAAGAGCAATAGAGGATCTAAAGTTCTGTGATTATCATAATGATGATAATCATAAGCATGAGATGCTACTTTACACTTGCTACTTGTTTGGATGGAAGGGGGGGGGGGGCAGTAAAAACATGCAGCTAAGCTGCATTTTTTTAACCACCCACCAACCACCCCTCCTTAAAGAAGCTTTCACCCAAACCTTGCAGTTGGGTCTGCCTGCCATTTTTTCATGTGGATCTGTATGAAAGCTCTATATAGGATGGAATCCAGATGGTACATAGATTTGAAAAAAAAATGCTGCTATCTCTCTGTATTGTGGGTTTGTGATGCTTTTCTTTGTGGACATTAAAGCTAATTTTTTTCTGATGCTGGGAGTGTGGTCAATCTTCCTTCCACATTGCCTGTTGTGAGTGGACACAAGTCCAAATTTCTATTTGGCCACCCATAGAGACATCCCAGGTCCTCCCCTGTTGGCTGTGCATTGTGTGCAGATGCAAACTGAACAGACCTGGAAATCAGAACACATCTGTCCCATTTAGCTCCAATTCTGCAGAGAATCCACTCACTGATCCCTTGCTGAGGGGAGCAGCACTGTGTGAAAGAGCCATCATACTGGAAAAGTAGTGGTGGGGAAAGTACATAGGCTGCAACCACAATGCTTTTTGCAAAGCAACTACTGTAACCACCCACCATGTTTCCTGCTGAGCATTTTACTTTTCAACTACTGTCAGGGTTTTTAGGTGGTTAACACAGGTTGTGAGGGGGTGATACAATGCCTGTTCACCACCAGCCAAATTCTGTCAGAAGAGCAATCAGCATGCAGATCACTCTTCAGAGAGCAATGCTAGTGTGAATTAGCTCATACAGATTTATTGGAGTGCATGCCTCGGCTGATTTAAAGGCATAATAGATGTGCTGGCTCAAGGAAAATTGAATCCTTAAAGCGGAGTTCCGGACACAATTTCACTTTTTAAATATAAATACCCCTGTAATACACAAGCTTAATGTATTCTAATAAAGTTAGTCTGTAAACTAAGGTCAGTTTTGTTAGGTTGTTACAGCATTTAGACACTTTATAAAATAGAAATTGACTGGGGCCATCTTAAGTGTGGGCATCATGAAGCCAGACTGTATGACTTCCTGGATTTCAGCCTTGCAGATCTCGCACAAGCAGTGTAATAGTTTTCAGATCAGGTTTCAGCACCTGTACTGTCCAAGTCACATGATTCTTTGAGACTGGGGAGTGCACAGACTCCTGGAAAGTTACACCCACTACATTCCCAGGAGTCTGTGCGGTGTAGGTTAGGAAGCTTAAGCACCTAGGTGCAGGAAGAGGGAAGATTAACTATTCTGCCTAGCAACAACACTTTGAAGGCATCTAAAAAAAAAAAAAAAAAAATTCTTAAAGGACTAACGACATTTTTTTTAAAACTACTGATGTAATGTTATATTTATGGGTGGAACTCCACTTTAAAGTCAGCTGCAGCACTCTCATTCATTAGAAGGAATGTGATTAGCCTGGACAAAGATAAATATCATTTAAAATATCACTTTTTTGAGGTGGGGTCAAGGGCGGGGTCAAGGGCAGGGTTGGGGGTCCCCATCAGGTAGGCCGTACGGGGCCCCATGATTTCTAACAGCGGCCCTGTGTGTACGTGGCATTATGGTACTTGCTTTCTATATACAATATTGTAAGACCAAAGCAGGGAAAGATGATTTTATTTAAACGCAATTGATGAAACCAAAGCCAATGCTACTTCTATGGCTTTTTCTTAAAATTGGATGCATGTTTGTTATATTGCTAATGCATAAAGCAGGTAATGTCCATAAAAAAAAGGTGACGAGAAGTTTAATTGAATTCAGTAAGAGTGGAACAAAACAAACAGCTATACATCCAGGAAATTATCTGAAAAGAATGTCTTATGATCTGCTTCCTAATTATATGTAACTCAATATCAGCCCTCTTACTAAGGTCAAGCTTGAGATCTTTAGCTGTCCTCAAACTACCAAAACTCACTGCAGTGTTTTTTTTTTTTTTTTAGCTGGACATAGCTTAGTGGTAGAAATAGATAACAGGTTACTTTTCTTTTCAACAAAGATAGGAAGGGACAGGCAAATTTAATACAGAAACTGGAACATATCTATAATAGTTATACCTGACAGGCAAAACTCATAATCAATCACCATCTGGAAAAATATAAGCCCTATTCATACTTGCGAATGGAAACTGCTTGTGATTACCCGGAGGTGACTCAGTGGGGATCCATGAGATATGGTGCAGGTTGGAAGCACTAATGAGAGCAATGGGAGCCTGACAGCACCCACATCGTTCACCTGTAATTGCTCATGCAGTCCAATGTCCAAAATAGGTTTCGATGCAGGCAGGGACACACTGCCTAGCACATACAGACATGGATGCAAGCCAATATACTATCATATTATAATATTTCACCTCATTATACATATGAGGTCATCATTATCAGTAGAGACTCATATACATAATTCGATCCTACATTGTTACTAATCCTCTGTAGATGGGACCCTGGTTCTGGTTATCTTGGTGCTGAGGCGCCCATCCAGGGAAGGTCCTGTGCAGGCAGTGGCATACGTCTGGATCAGGTGAATATGAATGCATGACTAATACCAATAGAACTGTAATATATATTTTGTGTATTTTCTTATGTAGTATGATATATGTTCATATGTGATTTATTTCATATATATATATATATATATATTTGAATGTGTTGTGAAATAATTTTTATATTCTTCTATTTCATGTAGTGAGATTTGTTCCTATACCCCAACCCCCCCTCCCCCATGTGTGACCTGAAGAAGCGATCCAGGAAAAACACATTGATACAAAGGGGCTCACGCATGTTCTGATGTCTTACTTTTAAAACTAAATTTTTCTCATATTGGGTATATGTAACATTCTCCTTTTTTGGCCATTACGTGGCCGCTAGTGGACAATACCTTTTTTACAATTTTACACTGTATATGTTTATATGTCCATGTTTAATAAAATTTTACTTTTTATAAATATATTGTTGTTCCAGTATCTGCGGCTGAGAAGAAACTGCTCAGACGATCAGGTGTTTCAATGAGAAGCAGATCTCCTTTGTGGCATATTACTGGATAGGGGCTATAGCCAGACTTGCCTTAAAAAGTCCTTTAGAAAGGCCAAATTGAGATCAAAGAATGCAATTCTGTACAACCGATCGATGCCTAAAAATGTGGATAGAGTTAGATTTATCACTACATACTCTGATCAACATGGACAGGTGAGGGAAATCATGAACAGACACTGGCATTTACTTACTAGTGACCCGATCCTGTGCAAATACATAAAGGAATACCCAGAGATCACCTTTAAATGGTCAGGGTCTATTACGGACCATCAGGTTAAAAGTAGTGATGTCGCGAACCTAAAATTTTGCATTCGCGAACAGCCAACGCGAACTTCCGCAAATGTTCGCGAACAGGCGAACCGCCATAGATATCAATGGGCAGGCGAATTTTAAAACCCACAGGGACTCTTTCTGGCCACAATAGTGATGGAAAAGTTGTTTCAAGGGGACTAACACCTGGACTGTGGCATGCCGGAGGGGGATCCATGGCAAAACTCCCATGGAAAATTACGTAGTTGTCGCAGAGTCCGTTTTTAATCCTTAAAGGGCATAAATCACCTAACATTCCTAAATTGTTTGGAATAACATGCTTTAAAACATCAGGTATGATTTTGTATCGATCAGGTAGTGTAAGGGTTATGGTTAGGGTTACAGATAGGGTTAGAGTTACAGACAGGATTAGGGTTACAGACTGTAACCTTAACCCTATCTGTAACCCTTACCCTAACCCTGTCTGTAACCCTAACCCTATCTGTAACCCTAACTGTAACCCTAACCCTGTCTGTAACTTACAGACAGGGTTAGGGTTACAGATAGGGTTAGGGTTAGGGTTAGGGTTACAGACAGGGTTAGGGTTACAGATAGGGTTAGGGTTAGGGTTACAGACAGGGTTAGGGTTAAGGTTACAGACAGGGTTAGGGTTAGGGTTAGGGTTACAGACAGGGTTAGGGTTAGGGTTCACAGTGACAGACCAAACTCTGATAGACCAAACTCCCCGTTTAACGCACCGCAAACAACCGCAAACAGTCCATTTGCACAACCGCAAACTCCCCATTTACACAAGGTTGGATACCAAGCTAGCCATGTCCCGTTCCTTGTCCTCACTGATGTCATTGAATGTCTCTTCCTCCACCCAGCCACGTACAACACCAAGGGTCCCTGAAAGGTGACAACAAGCCCCCTGGGATGCCTGCTGTGGTTGGTCTTCCACCTCCTCAAAGCCACCTTCCTCCTCTGACTTCTCTTCTTCAGACTCCTCTCTCTGAAATGCCCCTTTACATTACACAGCCCCCTGCACCTCTGGACCCCTTTATATTACACAACACCTTGCACCTCTGGACCCCTTTACATTACACAGCACCCTGCACCACTGGACCCCTTTATATTAAACAGCACCTTGCACCTCTGGACTCCTTTACATTTCACAGCACCCTGCACCTCTGGGTCCCTTTTTATTACACAGCACCCTGCACCACTGGACCCCTTTATATTACACAGCACCCTGCACCTCTGGGCCCCTTTACATTACTCAGAACCCTGCATCTCTGGGCCCCTTTACACTACACAGCCCCCTGCACCACTGGGCCCCTTACATTACACAGCACCCCACAGCTCTGGACCCCTTTACATTACACAGCCCCCTGCACCACTGGGCCCCTTACATTACACAGCCCCTTGCACCTCTGGACCCCTTTACATTGAACAGTACCCTGCCCCTCTGGACCCCTTTACATTACACATCACTGCACCTCTGGACCCCTTTACATTACACAGCACTGCACCACTGGACCCCTTTATATTACACAGCACCCTGCACCACTGGGCCCCTTACATTACACAGCACCCTGCACCTCTGGGCCCTTTTTTATTACACAGCAGCCTGCACCACTGGACCCCTTTTACATTACACAGCACCCTGCATCACTGGACCCCTTTACATTACACAGCACCCTGCACCTCTGGACCCCTTTATATTACACAGCACCCTGCACCTCTGGGCCCCTTTACATTACACAGCCCCCTGCACCACTGGGCCCCTTACATTACACAGCCCCTTGCACCTCTCGACCCCTTTACATTGAACAGTACCCTGCACCTCTGGACCCCTTTACATTACACAGCACTGCACCTCTGGACCCCTTTACATTACACAGCACTGCACCTCTGGACCCCTTTATATTACACAACACCCTGCACCTCTGGGCCCCTTTACATTACACAGCATCCTGCACCATTGGACCCCTTTACACTACACAGCACCTTGCACCACTGGGCCCCTTACATTACACAGCACCCCACAGCTCTGGGCCCCTTTACATTGAACAGTACCCTGCACCCCTTTACATTACACAGCCCACTGATCAGTTTATTTATGCATTGTCATTTTTTTACTGGCAGACCCAGTTTGAGTTGGTCTGCTTTTAGTTTGGTGGTATATTGGTTTGTTGGGCAAGGTTTTTGCTCCACTCCTATTTTTCTTTTGTTTTCCAGTGCTCTCTTTTGCCACACCAACTATAGGTAGGGGCGGGCTTTAGGATATCACCTGTCCTCTGCCTATTTATTAGCACACCTGGGCTCCCTTTCAGGAGACCTTAAATTCATAGTTAGGACCGCAGCTATACAGAGTGCCGTGTCGTGGCGCTGCGGCTTCCCAGGTATTTGCAAATGCTTGCAACTTAACCTCTGTTTTTACTTACATCAGTTAGACAGATTCATTTGGTTTAGTGCTTTTTGGTTGACAACTTTGAGCCTGGCCACATGGTAACATTATTTTTTCCATGTTTATATTTAATTGCATATTGCTAAAATCGCATCTCATATAAAGTCCCAACCTCCCCCATTATTGAGCCTGCCTGCCTGCTCTATCTAACTCTAAAAAAATACACTCTCTCTCTCTGTCTCTCTCTGTAAACCACCGCAACACACATTCGATTGCAGAGAGAAAAAAAAAGCAGACTGATGGACTAGCCCTAAAAAGGACTGTTTGGGGTGCTGTCAGGATGCTGTGGTTACAGCAGAGATCAGATGAGTCTTTCAGGACTAGAGTGGATACTGAATACACTGGCCTAGCTATCGATTTCCCTATTAAATCAGCAGCAGCTACACTGTCCCTCCTCTCACTAAGACTGCAGCTTCAGAATGAATCTAAAATGGATGCTGTCCAGGAGGTGGGAGGGTCAGGGAGGGAGGGTATGCTGCTGATTGGCTGGAATGTGTCTGCTGACTGTGAGGTACAGGGTCAAAGTTTGCTCAATGATGAAGAATAGGGGGCGGATCGAACATCGCATATGTTCGCCCGCGGCGGCAGACGCGAACAAGCGATGTTCGCCGGGAACTATTTGCCGGCGAACCGTTCTGTACATCTCTAGTTAAAAGCCATTATACTAGACATAAAGATCAACAAGAATATATAGAGGGGATATTTAGATGTGGCTTGTGTGACTATTTTGAGTTGCTGTTGGAAGGCTCTTCCTTTCGGCTTCCTAATGGACATATTCATTCATTGAAACATCATGTTACTTGTCTCACTAAAGAAATTATCTATATCATCTTATGTCAATGTGGTACTTTCTATAATGGCAAGACTATACGGCTGTTTTGGAAGTATAAGGACCACATGTATTATGAGCTGGGATTTTAAACACCCCCATAAGACATCATATAACATTGAAGCACAATTATTATCCCAGTGTTTTTTAAATTTGCAGTGTTGGATAGAATCCATGATTTTGATCAAAGGGTTCTATGTAGATAGGCAAAATGGATTTTCGATTTGAAAGCTACAGAATTACCTGGTTTAAATGATGTATTAAAGTGGTTGTATACCCCAAATAAAATAAAAAAAACTGCAAGGCAAATGCATAATGAGCTAGTATGACTAGCATACTAGCTCATTATCAATTATTTACCTTAGATTGAACCCCTCGCAGCGGTCCTCGGACACGTACTCTGTCGCCGCCATGAAACCCGGAGTGACTTCCGGGTATCGCCGCTTTGTCGCTCTGACTGGCCAGAGCGGTTATGATGTCACTCCAGCGTGCGGAACAGCATGATCCCTGGGCATGCGCACTTTTCCGGCAGGCTCCCATTCAAGAACCGCTGCGCTCAGTGCGCCTGCGCCGTTGTCTACGGCGTGCATGCGCCGTAGACATCGGTGCCTGATTCTGTGCAAATATCTCCTTAACAAGGTAGGTTAAGGAGATATTGCAAGCACCTACAGGTAAGCCTTAATGTTGGCTTACCTGTAGGTGCAATTACTATCAGAGGGCATACAACCACTTTAAGCTTTAGATCCTTTCTATGAAGTCTGTAGCTGCAGCAATATGCATTTTTACTATATATTTTTTTAATCTTTTTTATTTTTTCTATTTCCTCATATTTCTCTATTTATACTCTCGTTTTGCTTTTTTTTTTTTCCTCCCTTGCTCTGAGTAGGTCCCATCTATAGAGGATTAGTAACAATGTAGGATAAAATTATGTATATGAGTCTCTACGGATAATGATAACCTCATATGTATAGTGAGGTGAAGTAATATAATATGATACTATATTGGCTTGCACCTGTGTCTGTCTGTGCTGGGTAGTGTGTCCCTGCCTGCATCGAGACCTATTTTGGACATTGAGTCCCGTTTTTTATTTAGAGCTGAGCTGAGAGAATTGGACGATATTTATTTTCTTTCTAACTCTGGTTTGAGTGTTGCACTAATTGGATGAATCTATGTTTCACATGTAATGGCTTGCCTTTGTCCTGCAGGTGGCGCTGACCTTCTATTCTTCCCTATGATGTCCTTTTGTGTGGAAAGATATGGGTGTGGAACAGCCCTGGGCCCGGTAGGGGTGTGTCCCTCAGTCGGGGCTGTATGCTTGTGTGCAGGGGTAGTAGTCATACCTCGGTGTGACGCTGTATGAACTGTTGAAACTTTTCTCTCATTGTGTATATGTAATGTCCTCCTTTTCTGGCCATTACTTGGCCACTAGTGGACAATACCTTTTTTACAATTGTTTACTGTATATGTTTATATGTCCATGTTTAATAAAAATGTACTTTTTATAAAAATCTCATTGTTGTTTCAATCTGCCTCCAAAGTCCAACCTAGAGGGTTTCTTTTTCCATTAAATAAAGTCTATTTTACACTATGAGTATGTCAGTTAGTTATTGATCCACCCTGAGAAGGTCATCACTGAGAGCTGCAGAAGGACCCATCCAGCCAGAAGCTACCTAGGCGGAACCACTACATTTTTAATGCTATGTTTTGATTTACAAAGTAACATTTGTCAGTTTATTCAATAATGGACAATTTTCTAATATTGCCTAAAAATAACTCTAAAGTTGGGAAACTGTAATATGATTAAAAACATATATAGAGTACAAGTACACAACAAAACAAAATATCCATTAGCTTTTAGAGCCTTTATTGCTACTAAACATGAAATATAGTAATTTACTTAATTTACCTTTGTGACGCTGCCCTGTGTTTAACCTCAGCCATGTGCTATGTTTCAGTAAAGCATAGCTCATGTAACAAATCTTTGAACTCTGTAAACAAGTGTGTTCTGTCTTGTTTGCTAAATGCAAACTTTCAGCTCTGGCCTTCTACATTAAACAATTATGCATTCTTTATCTTAATTACATGTAAATAGTAACATCTAATTCATGACCCTTTTTATTTTTACTGTGTAGGCTCCTTGGTTTCTGTCACATATAGACACTGTAAACTTGGCCATACACTAGCAGATTAACTTTTGTACAAACCTACATAAGAATATTCTTGTCAGTACATGCAATAACCTGTCGAATGTTGTTGAAAGTACTTCAAAAATGTATTTTACTTTTAACATTTGATTTTGTAATGAATGTAATTTTTTTTAACAAAAACCATGTACACATAGGTGTGCGCAGCCTATTGCATTAGGGTGTGCACCCCAAAGCCCAAACACACACCACCGATCACTCACTATGTTCATTCAGAAAGGGAAGGGGCCAGTAAATTACATATTTACTGGACCCTTCCCCACTCCTAAAACATCCCAGCAGCAACAGCTGGCAGCACTGCAGGGGGGAAATATGGGAGCCAGGGCAGTAGGGGGAATCTGTGCTGCACAGGGGGATTAGGGTGTGCCAGCAGCAACAAATACTGCAGCTGCTGACTTTTAATATTAGGGCACTTACCTGTCCTGGGGTCCAGCGCCATCCGCAGCAGAGGACGAGCGATTGCTCGTCACTCTGCTGCCCCGCCATCCTCAAAGTGGTTCCCTCACTGGTCTTCAAGAAAATGGCGGCTGGCAGAGACATTGTCTCTGCCCGGCCGCGGACCTCTAGCGGCGGCAGCGGTGGATGCCGTAATGAGGAAAATCGGGGGCCCCCGAGTCATTTGCGGGGCCCTACGCATATTGCGTAGAGTGAGTATAGGGCGGGTCAGCCCTGGTTTTAACCAAAGGGATCTGCATATGGGTACCTGCAGGAGACTCAAGCGAGATGCTTGTTGAACAGAGTCCATAATCGCTTCAATCGCAAAGCACAAGGCCTTAGGAAGGTCCTCATAAACCTCAATCTCCTCTGTAGGGAGGACGTTAATCATCTGCTTCATTTGTTCCTTGAGGAACTGACATACACCAATGACTGCAACTACAGCCCCAGCCATGGAAGAGGAGGCTTTTAATAGGGACTCCAGCTTTTTATCAGTTGGATCCTTAAAACCCTGTGCAACCCTGTGTCTATAGGACAGGTCAGGTTTTTGTTTGCACAAGAAATAGCTGCATCAATAGTAGGTACCCCCCATTTCTTAGTGAAACCTTCCTCCATAGGATAAAGGATGGAAAACTGCCTAGGAGGAGAAAACTGTTTATCTGGGTGAACCCAGTAATCATACATAAGTTTATTCAGCAAGGGATGGATGAACTGGAAAGGCGCATGCAGCCTGCAGGGATTTCCAAGATCCCAAAGAGGAAACAGAGGGCCTAATCCACAAAAACCCGGCGCAACGTAATTTTTCCTATTTAAGTTACACCGCCGCAAAATCTCTACCTAAGTGCCCGATCCACAAAGCACTTACCTAGAAATTTTGAGCGGTGTAACTTAAATCCGTCCGGCGCAAGGCGTTCCTAATTTAATGGGGCGAGTCCCATTTAAATTAGGCGTGCTCCCGCGCCGGACGTACTGCGCATGCTCCCGACGTCATTTTCCCGACGTGCTTTGCACGGTTTTACGTTGCGCCGGGTTTTGAGAATCGCGACGGGCGTAAAAAAAAAAAAACGAGTTGCGACGGGAAAAAAAAAAATGACAGCGACGCGGGGTAGAAGGGTCTACTTTTACAAGGTGTAAACAGTTTAGGCCTTGTAAAAGCAGCCCTAATTTTGTGACAGCAAACTAATACTTACGGAGAAAAAAAGAAGCGTAAAAGCTTTGTGGATCTCCGTAAGTGCTAATTTGCATACCCAAAGCGGCATTTCAACGAGAAATGCCCCCAGCGGCGGCTGCGGTACTGCATCCTAAGATCCGACAGTGTAAGTCCCTTACACATGTCGGATCTTCTGCCTATCTATGTGAAACTGATTCTGTGGATCAGTTCCATAGATAGAAACAGGGATACGAAGGCGTATCAGTAGATACGCCGGCGTATCCCTTTTGAGGATCAGGTCCAGAGGGTCTAGAAGCTTCAACAGTAAGCAATTTGTAAGTGACACGCACCATCTCTGCATAATATTGCACCTGCATCTTTAGCGACTGAGAAGTCGCAGGAATCCTCTCATCCTCAGACATCCTCAAGTCCTCAGACTGCACATGATCCTCATCTCCAGAGAGGGATTTTTTACCCTCAGAAGGCTCATCTGAAAAGAGAGCCAGAGCAGATAAAGGGGATCTACCCCGTTTTCTGCTATCTCTCAAGGAGGTTGCGACAATATTAGCAATTCTTCCTTCTAAGCCATCTAAAGCAACTTTTAAAGCATCCTACTCAGTGACGTATATAGGAGCTGCCATAGGAAAAGCTGCAAAACCAGACAGGGGCTCATCCTTTGAGGTTGCTATCAGGCTGACAGAGGGGGAAGGTAAGCTGCAGGCAAGCTCAGAATCCCTAGCCGTACGTGGGGATTTTCTGGTGCCTCTTTTACTAGCCCTTGACCCTCTTCTCTGGGACATAGTCCTTACTGCAAAGCAACGGTACTATCTACAAATACAGATGCAATCACTGTTGTGCTATAGTCTTACAATACACAAAATATCAGCTCACTGCACAACCTGATGCCGAGCAGGAGTCTTAGGTTTGCTTGGTTCTATCCACAGGGATGCTTACAGCCCACAGCTCTGTGTCCATGCCACTTACAAAAGGCTCTGGTGTGCTGGGCTTTTGAACCAGTCTCTTGGCGCCCCTGCACACAGGTGTTCTGCGTTGCGCGCGGATCACTAGCAACCACTTGGCCCTCCCCTATCCATGTCTCATTCAGACAGCAAAAAGGGAGGCGAAGAAGAGGGGGGAGAGATTACCGGCGGGTATCATTATGGACCCATGTTTGCGTATTGTGGCAGAGCCTGCAGAGGAAGGAGGTGAGTGGTGTTAAATTTGACCAATGACCAATTCACTGAGCATGTATCCTGGATGGCAAGAAAACACCAGGTTTGTACTTACTCCCTCCAGTGGTGATAACCAGGAAAGACATCCTACTCAAAGAAGATAATACACAAATAAAATGATCCTCTTTTTTACCTTATCCACGCCGCAGGAAAGCTACTAAAAGTAGTTCCAGCTTTCACCCATCACGGCGGGCAAGTTGTGCCAATCTTTAGGTTCATCAAGGGGTTTATTAGAGAAAACCTCATAACTGGACCTGTAGAAGACGCTGCCAGAAACTTTTTGTGCCACAGATGTATTAGTACACCAAAGTCTGGATCCCAGAGCCCAGACCTCCGCAGAGAGACATTACAGGCAAACCTTGTTTCTTCTTTACACAAGGCCCGGGTACCAACCATTAGGGATGAGCTTCGTGTTCGAGTCGAACCCATGTTCGACTTGAACATCGTATGTTCGACCGTTTGTCGAAAATACGAACGTTATGGGCCGTTCGTGCCAAATTCGAGTGGCGCGTCACGGCCCATAATTCACTGCGGCATCACAGTTCATTGATGGCTGATGATTGGCCAAGCATGCACTATGACCCGCATGCTTGGCCAATCACAGCGCGCAAAAAATGGAGAGCTATAATTGGCCAAAGCCAGGGTGGCTTTGGCCAATTATGGCTCAGGGGGTTTAGTACACACCCCACACTATAAAAGACAGACAGAGAGAGAGACAGTGTCATTTTTTTCTAGGTAGATAGAGCAGGCAGGCTAGCCAGTTAAAGTTACAGTGTGTAGAGGATATATATGCATCCCAGGTGTTGTACATATAATTATACACTGTATAGTTTAGCTAGATCAGCTATTCCTACATTACTGGCAGGCAGGTGATTGTGCTAGCTGCAGAAATTCTCACGTGGTGTATTGCCTGTGTCCTCTGTAGTTTTCACCTAAAGCTACTTGGTGTGCACTGCACGTGTCCTCTGTAGTTTGCACCTAAAGCTACTTGGTGTGTACTGCACGTGTCCTCTGTAGTTTGCTCCTAAAGCTGCTTGGTGTGCACTGCATGTGTCCTCTGTAGTTTGCACCTAAAGCTACTTGGTGTGTACTGCACGTGTCCTCTGTAGTTTGCACCTAAAGCTACTTGGTGTGTACTGGCCTTTGTCCTCTGCAGTTTGCACCTAAAGCTACTTGGTGTGTACTGCCCGTGTCCTCTGTAGTTTGCACCTAAAGCTACTTGGTGTGTACTGCACGTGTCCTCTGTAGTTTGCACCTAAAGCTACTTGGAGTGTACTGCACGTGTCCTTTGTAGTTTGCACCTAAAGCTACTTGGTGTGTACTGCACGTGTCCTCTGTAGTTTGCACCTAAAGCTACTTGGTGTGTACTGCACGTGTCCTCTGTAGTTTGCACCTAAAGCTACTTGGTGTGTACTGCACGTGTCCTCTGCAATTTGCACCTAAAGCTACTTGGTGTGTACTGCCCGTGTCCTCTGCAGTTTGCACCTAAAGTTACGAGGTGTGTGTACTGCCTTTGTCCTCTGCAGGCCATTAGTATGTCTGGAAGGACAACAAGGAGAGGCAGAGAGTCACATGGGCAAGCAGGCTCTGCGTCTAGAGGCAACAGTGCTGGTCATGGACACGGTGCATCCTCATCAGCACGTGGCCGTTGGACACGCTCGTCCTTTTTTTTTCGGCAGCTGGCCTCATCCTCCTCATCCTCTCTCACCCAGGTTCAGGGTACTTTGTCTGGCAAAGCAGCTGCCAAGGCGTCCTCTTCCCTCTGCTCAATGGCATCAGTCACTCCTTCCCTAGCTCCACCATGTCCTCCTGAGGAGTCCCCCGAACTGTTTGACCACAGAGTTGGGTACATGCTGCATGAGGATGCGCAGCGTTTTAAAGGCTCCTATGATGGTACACAGATAGAGGAAGGCAGTAACATGAGCCCAGAGAGAGGGGGTGCCCAAGAAGGACAGCAATCTGGCAGTCATGTTCCCCCAGCTGCAGCATACTGCCAGGTTTTCTACAGTGATGAGGAGGGAGGGGATGATGAGGTTACTGACTCTACATGGGTGCCTGATAGGAGAGAGGAGAAGGAGGAGGCACGGGCACATCTCCAATGAGGCAGGATGCCCTCCAGGGGCCAGCTTAAGGGCAGCACACCGACTGCATCACAACGCAAGCTGGGCGCTGCTGTGTCTCAGTGTTATTCCAAAAGTTCTTTGGTGTGGGCCTTTTTTGAGACGAGTGCATCAGATCGCACCGCTGCTATTTGCAACATATGTCTCAAGCGTATCTCGCGTGGCCAAAACATCACCCGCTTGGGCACCACATGCTTGACCAGACATGTACCTAAAAGACCCACACCAAAGAACAAAGCGGACCTCCACTTGCCTCTCATCAGCTGGGATCTCCAACCCCACTAAAATCTATGGGCGCCCAGACTGTCTCTGGTAACTAAAGTCTTGCAAACTACAACTTGAGGTCTTACCTCTTTGTCTTGATCTGGTTCTATGAGCTGAAAGGTCTCTACCTGAGTAGTCTCTTTTTGGTTTCTGGCTTACCGAGAAACGATGGACCTACGAACCAGTTAGTTTGCTTCAGTACAGCGGCTGACACCAATCTTGTCCCATGATCAGCTGGGTTCTTGTCTGTGCTGATGTGATGCCACTGATCTGGACTTGTAGACTTTCTAAAAAGGTGTCACTCTGTTGGTCACGTATGTGTAAAAATCTTTTTGAATCGTTGTGAATATATCCTAATACAATCTTGCTGTCTGTATAAAAGTTCACTGCATGGATCTCAATGTCCAGTTCAGTCGTAATCATGTCTGCCATCTCTACCGCTAAGGCCTCGTACACACGAGGGACATGTCCGATGAAAACGGTCCGCGGACCATTTTCATCGGACATGTCCGCTCGGAGATTTCTGTCTGATGGTTGTACATACCATCAAACAGAAATCCGCGCGGACAGGATACGCGGTGACGTGGCCGCGCCGTCGCCGCGACGATGATACGGCGACGTGCGCGACCCTGGAAGGTCAATGCTTCCACGCATGCGTCGAATCACTTTGACGCATGCGAGGGCTTTCGGCCGAGCGGAGACCCAAAAGTTTAAGGGGGCATAGCCGTCATTCAGTACACGTAGGCGTGTGCACACATACTGCTCCACCATGTTGCTGAAATGCTGCCTCCTGCTAAAACGTTCCATATCAGCTGGTGGTGCTGTTTGTTGTGGCGTGCTGACAAAGCTTTTCCACATTTCGGCCATGCTAACCCTGCCTTCTGAGGTGCTGGCGGTGCCCCTGCTGCATTGGCGACCTCTTCCTCCTCACCTGCCTTTGCCTTCTGCTTCCACTGTGCCCCCGCTGCCAGGTGGGAATTGCACCAGCAGCGCGTCTACCAGCGTGCGCTTGTACTCGCGCATCTTGCGTTCACGCTCCAGTGAGGGAATTAAGGACGGTACATTGTCCTTGTAACGGGGATCCAGCAGCGTGGCCACCCAGTAATCAGCACCTGTTAAAATGTGCGAAACACGCCGGTCGTTGCGGAGACACTGCAGCATGTAATTGCTCATGTGTGCCAGGCTGCCCAGAGGCAACGAAAAGCTGTCCTCTGTGGGAGGTGTATCATCTGTGTCCTCTGTATCCCCCCAGCCACGCACCAGTGATGGCCATGAGCTGGTCTGGATGCCATCCTGCTGTGAACATGGTTCCTCCTCTTCCATGTCTTCCTCCTCCTCATCCTCCACAGTGTCATCCTCCAGAACTGTGCCCTTGCTGGACAATTGTGTACCTGGCCTTTGTTGGTGCACGAACCCACCCTCGGAGCCACTGACTGCCCTGAAAGCCTTGGAAATGATCCCGATTCCTCCTCCTCCTCCTCCTGTGCCACATCCTCTTCCATCATCGCCCATAGCATTTTTCCAAGGAGGCATAGAACTGGGATAGTCACGCTGAGAGCGGCGTCATCGGCACTGGCCATGTTGGTGGAGTAATCAAAACAGCGCAACAAGGCATACAGGTCTCGCATGGAGGCCCAGTTATTGGTGGTGAAGTGGTTCTGTTCCGCAGAGCGACTCACGCGTGCGTGCTGCAGCTGAAACTCCACTATCGCCTGCTGCTGCTCGCACAGTCTGACCAGCATGTGCAAGGTGGAGTTCCACCTTGTGGGCACATCACATATGAGGCGGTGAGCGGGAAGGCCGAAGTTACGCTGCAGCTCTGCCAGGCAAGCAGCAGGGTGAGAACGCCGAAAGTGCGCACAGACGGTCCGCACTTTCTGCAGCAGCTGTGGCATATCGGGGTAAGTTTTCAGGAAACTCTGCACCACCAAATTCAGCACATGCGCCAGGCAAGGGATGTGCGTCAAACCGGCTAGGCCCAGAGCTGCTACAAGATTTCGCCCGTTATCGCACACCACCAGGCCCGGCTTGAGGCTCACTGATGCCAACCACTCATCGGTCTGTTGTTCCATGTCCCTCCACAACTCCTGCGCGGTGTGTGGTTTTTCCCCCAAACAGGAAAGTTTTAAAACTGCCTGCTGGCGTTTACCCATGGCTGTGCTGAAGTTGGTGGTGAATTTGTTACGCTGACTGGATGAGGAGGCGGTAGAGGATGAGGAAGTGGAGTAGGAAAAGTTAGGAACAGGAGGCAAACTGAAGCGCCCTGCAATCCTCGGTGGTGGAAGGTCATGCGCCAAACTGCTATCCGCCTCAGGCCCAGTCGCCACTGCATTTACTCAGTGCGCTGTTAGGGAGATATAACGTCCCTGGCCGTGCTTACTGGTCCACGTATCCGTAGTTAGGTGGACCTTGGCACAGATGGCGTTGCGCAGTGCACACCTGATTTTGTCCCCCACTTGGTTGTGCAGGGAAGGGTTGGCTCGCCTGGAAAAGTAGTGGTGGCTGGGCACGACGTACTGTGGGACAGCCAATGCCATCAGGCTTTTAAAACTCTGCGTCTCCACCAGACGGAATGACAGCATTTCAAAAGCCAGTAATTTTGAAATGTTGGCATTCAGGGCCAGGGATCGCGGGTGGGTAGGGGGGTACCTACTCTTCCGCTCCAGTGTTTGGGAGATAGAGAGCTGAATGCTTCCATGGGACATTGTGGAGATGTTTGGTGACCCAGGTGGTAGTGTTGCTTGCCGATCCTCTAATTGAGGGGTGGCAGGTGGCACTGTCACTACAGAGGTGGATGAAGAGGCCGAGATGCCCGAGACTGATGCAGAAGAAGAAGCAGGAGGAGCCAGAGACCTTTCTTGGTTTTTGAGGTGTCTACTCCACTGCAGCTCGTGCTTTGCACTTAGATGCCTGGTCATGCAGGTTTTGCTCAGGTTGAGAACGTTTATGCCTCGCTTCAGGCTCTGATTGCACAACGTGCAAACCACTCGTGTCTTGTCATCAGTACATTGTGTGAAGAACTGCCACGCTAGGGAACTCCTTGGACCTGGCTTTGGTGTGCTCGGTCCCTTGCTGCGTTGGGCAGTAGCAGGCGTACTGTCTAGGGGACGGACGCTCTGCTTTGGCACCCTTCTCCCTCTTCTGCTGTGCTGGTGGCTCTGTGCGACCACCGCCTCTTCCTCCGAACTACATGGGTCACCTGCATGAGGTTAATTCCATGTCGGGTCGAGGACCTCATCGTCCTCCACATCATCTTCCACCCAGTCTTCACCACTGCCCTCCTTGTCGGTCTGCACAATTGCAAAAGCATCAGCAGTTGGCAACTGTGTTTCATCATCATCCAAGACGTGATGTGATGGTCCCCCCATGTACTCATCTTGAAATATAAGTGGTTGGGCATCGGTGCACTCAATCTCTTCCACTTCTGGGGCTGGGCTAGGTGGATGGCCCTGGGAACACATGCAGACTCATCAAAAAGAAGAAGAGACTGCTGCATGATTTGGGGCTCAGACTGCTTGGCTGATTTGCAAGGGGGTGAGGTGAAAGACTAATGGTGGACATCGGCTGCAGGCGCCAACTCTGAACTTTCAGCACAAGACTGGTTGGAAACTGGCCTCAACATTCGTAGAGCTGGATTAGGCCCGACCAAATACCGCTGCAGGCTCTGTCGGCAACTTTCACTTGTGCATGTAGCTGGCACAGATCGACCACGTCCTCTCCCTGTAACAGGAGCTCCACCAGCAGCACCACGACCGCGGCCACGTCCCTTATTTTCTTTTTTCCTCATATTTCTCAAAATATGGATCTTGCCCTAAATGGGTGTTTTTTTAAATATAACAATAGTGTAATATGGTGAAATAGGCAGAGATTCACCTATATATTTCTCTACCTATAGCAAGAAGCAGGAACCTAGCCCTAAACAATGTACTGCACAGACAGTATATCACAGGGGACAGGTAGAGTGCTGGTGAAATAAGCAGAGATTCACCTATATATTTCTCTACCTATAGCAAGAAGCAGGAACCTAGCCCTAAACAATGTACTGCGCAGACAGTATATCACAGGGGACAGGTGGAGTGCTGGTGAAATAGGCAGAGATTCACCTATATATTTCTCTACCTATAGCAAGAAGCAGTAACCTAGCCCTAAACAATGTACTGCACAGACAGTATATCACAGGGGACAGGTGGAGTGCTGGTGAAATAGGCAGAGATTCACCTATATATTTCTCTACCTATAGCAAGAAGCAGGAACCTAGCCCTAAACAATGTACTGCACAGACAGTATATCACAGGGGACAGGTGGAGTGCTGGTGAAATAGACAGATATTCACCTATAGATTTCTCTACCTATAGCAAGAAGCAGGAACCTAGCCCTAAACAATGTACTGCACAGACAGTATATCACAGGGGAAAGGTGGAGTGCTGGTGAAATAGGCAGAGATTCACATATATATTACTCTACTTATAGCAAGAAGCAGGAACCTAGCCCTAAACAATGTACTGCACAGACAGTATATCACAGGGGACAGGTGGAGTGCTGGTGAAATAGGCAGAGATTCACCTATATATTTCTCTACCTATAGCAAGAAGCAGGAACCTAGCCCTAAACAATAAACTGCACAGACAATATATCACAGGGGACAGGTGGAGTGCTGGTGAAATATGCAGAGAGTCACCTATAGATTGGTGTCCCGATAGCAAATAGCTGGAACCTCTCCCTCAACTATGTACTGGACACACACAGTATATCATAGGTTGTGGCAGGTGCAGTGCTGGTGAAATATACAGAGAGTCACCTATAGATTGCTGTCCCTATAGCAAACAGCTGGAACCTCTCCCTCAACTATGTACTGGACACACACAGTATATCACAGGTGCACAGGTGGTGGCAGGTGCAGTGCTGTTGAAATATACAGAGAGTCACCTATAGATTGCTGTCCCTATAGGAAATAGCTGGAACCTCTCCCTCAACTATGTACTGGACACACCCAGTATATCACAGGTGGTGACAGGTGCAGTGCTGTTGAAATATACAGAGAGTCACCTATAGATTGCTGCCCCTGTAGGAAATAGCTGGAACTTCTCCCTCAACTATGTACTAGACACACACAGTATATCACAGGTGGTGACAGGTGCAGTGCTGTTGAAATATATAGAGAGTCACCTATAGATTGCTGTCCCTATAGGAAATAGCTGGAACCTCTCCCTCAACTATGTACTGGACACACACAGTATGTCACAGGTGACAGGTGCAGTGCTGTTAAAATATACAGAGAGTCACCTATAGATTGCTGTCCCTATAGGAAATAGCTGGAACCTCTCCCTCAACTATGTACTGGACACACACAGTATATCACAGGTGCAGTCCTGTTAAAATATACAGAGTCACCTATAGATTGCTGTCCCTATAGGAAATAGCTGGAACCTCTCCCTCAACTATGTACTGGACACTCAACAGTATATCACAGGTGCACAGGTGGTGGCAGGTGCAGTGCTGTTGGAATATACAGAGTCACCTATAGATTGCTGTCCCTATAGGAAATAGCTGGAACCTCTCCCTCAACTATGTACTGGACACACACAGTATATCACATGTAGTGGCAGGTGCAGTGCTGGTGAAATATACAGAGAGTCACCTATATATTGCTGTCCCTATAGGAAATAGCTGGAACCTCTCCCTCAACTATGTACTAGACACACACAGTATGTCACAGGTGACAGGTGCAGTGCTGTTGAAATATACAGAGTCACCTATAGATTTCTGTCCTTATAGGAAATAGCTGGAACCTCTCCCTCAACTATGTACTGGACACACACAGTATATCACAGGTGCACAGGTGGTGGCAGGTGCAGTGCTGTTGAAATATACAGAGTCACCTATAGATTGCTGTCCCTATAGGAAATAGCTGGAACCTCTCCCTCAACTATGTACTGGACACACACAGTATATCACAGGTGCACAGGTGGTGACAGGTGCAGTGCTGTTGAAATATACAGAGTCACCTATAGATTGCTGTCCCTATAGGAAATAGCTGGAACCTCTCCCTCAACTATGTACTGGACACACACAGTATATCACAGGTGCACAGGTGGTGGCAGGTGCAGTGCTGTTGAAATATACAGAGTCACCTATAGATTGCTGTCCCTATTGGAAATAGCTGGAACCTCTCCCTCAACTATAAGATGCAGATGTCACAGAAATAAAGAGTGCTTGTGTAGATTTCTGAAGCAGGATACACCTCTCTGACACTGTCCCTCAATAAACAGCAGCATGTCCCTATAGCAAATAGCTGAACAAAATTCCTAAACTATATGATGCAGACGTCACCGAAATAAAGAGTGCTTGTTTAGATTTCTGAAGCAGGATACACCTCTCTAACACTGTCCCTCAATAAACAGCAGCCTGTCCCTATAGCAAATAGCTGAACAAAATTCCTAAACTATATGATGCAGATGTCACAGAAATAAAGGAAGTTCCATTCTTCTTTGGGCTGCTTTAGCTGATTCCGTGTTAGTAAAAGACAATTCGCGCTTTTCTGTCTGTTACAGCGTGATGAATGAATCGAAAATACCTCATAGAGTGGGATTGTATAGGCAACGAATAATAAAAATTTCAAAAATATATATGAAAAAATAACAATTTATTACAAAAATAGATACAACATATACAAAAATATCTCGAGCATTATAGGAATATACATGATACAAAACAAAACATGGATGATGCAGATACTGTCCGGCATACGGTACCATCACCCTAAGGGAGGTAAAGGTGTAGCTGAAAAGCCGACGCGTTTCGAATGCTACGCATTCTTCATCATGGCATAAAACAAGTATTGCATCTAGGGTAAAGCAAAAAATATTAAATACATTCACATTAAATCATTGTATTCTCTCCATTGAAGTGCAAAAGCACATACACATCCTCCTCATCAAGTAAGGAAGAGGCATAGATAACAATGAAGAGGACTCACCTATTGCTTAAAAAGCTCCACGCCCAGGAGTGTGGGGCAGAGGGCCCCCGGGTATTCAGGGACGCCGATGTCTCCTATGGCAGGTTGCACCATAAAAACAAATCCCCATTTGAATATCACTCATAGAGTGGATAGAACCAATTGGTTCAATTTGGGTGGTGTTTTTGCAGTCCTATATAAAGGAGATATATCAAAAGCTTGTGTCAAAAATAACCCAGCGTTTGAGCATCAATTAACTGGTTGGGAATTATATTCCAAACCGTTCATGGAAAACTCACCACCAGTAGTTTGAAGTCTTTGTATCCAAAAAAGGGGGAGCCGGGTGCAGGTAAATCCTGACAAGATTTGGTTTGCCCAGACAGATTCCCCTTGGAGAGGAAAGACAGCTCCTTGTTCTCCTGCATGTGGAGAAGGAATGACACCACCCAACCCTCTTGGCCCTCCTTAAGTACCTACCTTAACTATATTCAGGTGCTGTAGTCCTCCCCCTCATCACCCATCGATTGAGGCTTGTTATTTTTAAGAAGCCATATGTGGCTCCTTGTTGTTTTCAAACAGACCGCCGCTATTGCAAGGCGCATTGTAGCGCCGTCATTGATTGTATACAGATCCGCGTCATTTCCGGGACCGGAAGTATCGCCGCGGCCATTTTGGTAATGGGTCCCTATAGGAAATAGCTGGAACCTCTCCCTCAACTATGTACTGGACACACACAGTATATCACAGGTGCACAGGTGGTGGCAGGTGCAGTGCTGTTGAAATATACAGAGTCACCTATAGATTGCTGTCCCTATTGGAAATAGCTGGAACCTCTCCCTCAACTATAAGATGCAGATGTCACAGAAATAAAGAGTGCTTGTGTAGATTTCTGAAGCAGGATACACCTCTCTGACACTGTCCCTCAATAAACAGCAGCATGTCCCTATAGCAAATAGCTGAACAAAATTCCTAAACTATATGATGCAGACGTCACCGAAATAAAGAGTGCTTGTTTAGATTTCTGAAGCAGGATACACCTCTCTAACACTGTCCCTCAATAAACAGCAGCCTGTCCCTATAGCAAATAGCTGAACAAAATTCCTAAACTATATGATGCAGATGTCACAGAAATAAAGGAAGTTCCATTCTTCTTTGGGCTGCTTTAGCTGATTCCGTGTTAGTAAAAGACAATTCGCGCTTTTCTGTCTGTTACAGCGTGATGAATGTGCTTACTCCATTATGAACGGTAGTTTTACCAGAACAAGCGCTCGCATCTCATAACTTGCTTCTGAGAATGCGCGGGTTTTTAACATCGTTTCAGCCCACACACGATCATTTTTTACAACCCGAAAAAAGACATCGTTTAAAACGACATTAAAAAATGCAGCATGTTCGAAAAAATTTTTGTCGTTTTTCAGAACCTGAAAAGTGATGTGACACACGATCATTTAAAATGAAATTTTTTAAAAAATTATTTTTTTTAAGCCGAAAAATGATCGTGTGTACACGGCATAAGACCTTGTCAAGCCAAGTGGGCACTATTCTGGAGAAAGGGCCAACTCATACACAATGGCATGTAGTTGCCATCATCCCGTGATTATTGAAAATATAAAAAAAAACCTCAAGGAATGGGATTATATAGGCAACACACAAAAAGCTTCAAAATATATAAAAAAAAATATATCGATTTATTACAAAAAATAGAAATATTACACAATACAAAATATCAAAAATTATCATATGAATACACAATATACAAATCATATATGATGTAAATACTGTCCAGCATACGGTACCATCACCAAGATTTGGGAGGTAAGTTGTAGCAGATAGCCGACGCGTTTCGAATGCCAGGCATTCTTCATCAAGGCATGTGCAGGTATTACATCTAAAGTGAATCAAGATATCATATAAATATTAAACATACATACAATGCAATATTGTACTGTCTACATTAAGTAGAAGAGTAACATACATTGGTGAAAAAACTCACCTACTGTTTAAAGACTTTGTGCCCAGAAGAGGCTAAGCCTAGGGGCCCCCCCGGTGCAGATGTCTCCAATGCAGGCTGGGCCAACACAAAATTCCTTGTTTCTTTCACTCATAGGGTAGACAGAACTATTAAGTTCAATGGAGTGGCGCTGAAAAAATCCTGAATTGGAAGATATAAATAACAACCCCCCCCCCCCCAAAAAAAAAGGGGGGAGAAAGGAAACAAAAAGTTCCCATCACTATATGGTATAATGGCAAGGCTATTATAAAGCAACAATCCGCTGTGAAAGAAATTCAAAGCAGATTTGTTAAAAAACGTACCACAAAGGCTTTAAGGTCAAGTCTTATGTCTCCAAGGCAGAGGTGGAAAACGATTCCCAGCCAGCCCCCAGACAGAGTCCCAATGGGTATAAATTGGTTCCAGACTCTCCAATGAATAGAGAGGAAGTAGCACCAAACGTCCCCCTTGGTGTTCCCTAAATACTTACCTCTCCTCGCTCCAGATAGTAAGTTCCTCCCCCTAGTCACCGTGTTAATTGTGGCAGCTTACAAACACGTGTAGAGGCCGTGGATTTGGTCCTCATGCGACATGTCATCCAAATGCGACATGTCATATGATTCTCATTGGCCCGCTATCCGCAACCCGGAAGTTCCGCCGCGGCCGTCTTGCTAAAGGGTTTTCAGCAAGATATGGCCAGAAGAATCGCAACTGGAACCGGAAGTTCCGGAACGGCCATTTTAGAAGGGGGCTGGTGATGCGGTGAAAGCCTGGCAAATAGTCCTAAAAAAGGAACAGCCAGGACAACGGGATATGTTCTAAAAATTATAATGGGGAGGAAAAACAAGATTTAATATTATAGTTAGAAAGGGGAGCGGGGAGAAAAGGAGTGTAGGCTAAGGATTAAAAAATAGCCTAAATCCTTAAATTAACATGCTCATACCGTTCCAATAGGAGCCGCTAGAGAACAGAAGGAACAAAAAAACAGAGCTGCCATATTATTCATCAAGAAGAGGGCATCTCTGCCATTCCATTGATGAATTAGGAGACGTCTGGGTGATAAACCCAGTAGGTCTCCCCTGGCAGCTGATGAGTGGGAAACAAGGAAAAATTGTATATGCCACTTACCAAGAATGCCAAAGAGACATCATTTATCCCAATCGACCCGACGGGTCACTCCAGGCACACATCCCAAAGGCACAAAATTACAGCAGGTTAAATAGAAGGACAATATGTCCTAATCTTAGTTATTACATATCCTTAAATGTCTATCTGCTTCAATGCAATCAATACAGAAAGGAAATGCAAATCATTAAATATGCAAGTTTTTGAAGCAGATAGACATTTAAGGATATGTAACTAAGATTAGGACATATTGTCCTTCTATTTAACCTGCTGTAATTTTGTGCCTTTGGGATGTGTGCCTGGAGTGACCCGTCGGGTCGATTGGGATGAATAATGTCTTTTTGGCGTTCTTGGTAAGTGGCATATACAATTTTTCACCAATGGAATGGCAGAGATGCCCTCTTCTTGATGAATAATATGGCAGCTGTGGTTTTTTGTTCCTTCTGTTCTGTAGCGGCTCCTATTGGAATGGTATGAGAATGTTAATTTAAGGATTTAGGCTATTTTTTAATGCTTAGCCTACACTCCTTTTCTCCCTGCTCCCCTTTCTAAGTATAATATTAAATCTTGTTTTTCCTCCCCATTATAATTTTTAGAACATATACCGCTGTCCTGGCTGCTCCTATTATAGGACTATTTGCCAGGCTTTCACCGCATCACCAGCCCCCTTCTAAAATGGCCGTTCCGGAACTTCCGGTTCCGGTTGTGATTCTTCTGGCCATATCTTGCTGAAAACCCTTTAGCAAGATGGCCGCGGCAGAACTTCCGGTTGCGGAAGTGACGTCGGCGGATAGCGGGCCAATGAGAATCATGCGACGCGTCGCATTTGGATGGCGTGTCGCATGAGGACCAGATCCATGGCGTCTAAACGTGTTTTGTAAGCCGCCGCAATTAACACGGTGACTAGGCGGAGGAACTTACTATCTGGAGCGAGGAGAGGTAAGTATTTAAGGAACACCAAGGGGGACGTTTGGTGCTACTTCCTCTCCATTCATTGGAGAGTCTGGAACCAATTTATACCCATTGGCACTCTGTCTGGGGGCTGGCTGGGAATCGTTTTCCACCTCTGCCTTGGAGACATAAGACTTGACCTTAAAGCCTTTTTGGTAAGTTTTTTAACAAATCTGCTTTGAATTTCTTTCACAGCGGATTGTTGCTTTATAATAGCCTTGCCATTATACCATATAGTGATGGGAACTTTTTGTTTCCTTTCTCCCCCCTTTTTTTGGGGGGGGGGTTGTTATTTATATCTTCCAATTCAGGATTTTTTCAGCGCCACACCATTGAACGTAATAGTTCTGTCTACCCTATGACTGAAAGAAACAAGGAATTTTGTGTTGGCCCAGCCTGCATTGGAGACATCTGCACCCCATGATATCCCCCCCGGGGGGCCCTTAGGCTTAGCCTCTTCTGGGCACAAAGGGCCAAATCCACAGCCAGCGGCGCAAATTAAGTGTTTGTAAACTTACGTCATTTAAGTTACGGCGCCCTAAGTTGGTGTCGTAAGTGCCGTATCCACAGCGCATTTGCGCACAAAATTGCGCCAGCCGTAACCTAAATTCCGAGGCGTAAGGCGGGGTTATGGCAAGTGGGAAGGAAGTGGGCGTGCTTCATTGTAATGAGCCGTGACCCCATGCAAATGAAGGTCCGGCCGTACTGCGCATGCGCGCACGAATCTGCTGCTCACTGCGCATGTGCAGAACTTTGCTGGGCGCAATCAGTGTGATAGGTAAAAGGCCAAGTGTACTTAGTTTGAGGATCGCCCTGTGCTTAACTAGCCCCAGTCAAACACACTTCACTTGCAAAAGTATTTCCCTGTGTTCCCTTCCATGAGCAATTTGCTTCTGCTCTTAGTTTATCAGTGTTTGTTGGTAAGTTGTGTGTGATAGAGAAGTGTTGGAGGAGTAGTAGATAGTAGTTGTTGTTTGTTTCTGATAAGTGTATTTTTTGTTTGATTGTTTCTGCTAAGTGTATTTTTTTTTTTTCTGCTTGGATTTTGTGTTTGGTTATTGTGTGTTTGTTTTTGACTTTGTAGTAGCTGTCTGCTTGTGTGTGTATTTTTGTGTGTTTGTTTGGTGTGTATTTTTGTGTGTTTGTCCTGTTTGTTTTCTTGTTGCTGTGTGGTGTTTGTGATGGCTCCCAAACGCAGGAAGCTGAATTTTTCGCATGTTGAAAAGCAAATCCTTGCCAGGTATATCATCCAATATGGAAGATATTTACATGGGCCTGATAGCCGGAACACCTCCCCGTCCCAAAGGAAGAGGATCTATGCCAAAATTACAGATCACATAAATGCGGCGGGGGGAGGGGAGACGAGGACCCCCGCTGGCATTAAGAAAAAGATCAATGATCTGAGGAGCGTGGTCCGCAATAAGGTGGCCAAGCTCACTGCGCATAGGAGGGGCACTGGAGGAGGGGGACCATGCCCCATCCGGCTGACTGAGGAGGAAAGGGCAGTGGCCCGGTGTTTCGAGCCAGAGCAGGTGGTGGGCCTGCCTGGTTATCAGTCTGATGTTCCTGTGTGGCCAGGTAAGGTTTTTTTTTTCTATTTGGTGATTAGCATGTGTGGGTGGGGGAAGGGAAGATGTGCCAAGTGTGTGGATCCTCAAACCTGTGATTGTTTGGTGTCCTCCACAGATGACCAGGAGATTGCTGGCCCATCAGGCCAGGCTGCTGCACCACCCCAAAGACAGGAGGCTGCTGAGGAGTCCCCAGGGGAGGGGAGTGGCCAAACCTCCCCTCATGAGGAGGCTGAGGGGGAGGAGGCTGAGGGGGAGGAGGATGAGGGGGAGGAGGAAGAAGATCTCCAGATTGGCCGGGAAATCATTATTGCCACTGATCTCATGACATTTGAGGATACCCTTGAGGCTAGCCTTGAGGCTCCCCTTGAGGCTCCCCCAGAGGCTACCCCAGAGGCTGGCACCAGTCAGGCCACCATCAGGGGTAGCCCCTCCCACTCCTCCCCCAACATGCCGCAACCCACAAGGGTCACTCTATCCCCTCCTCCCAGGCCACAAGCCTCAGGGGCAGGCAGGATGGCGACCCAGGAGACCAGGGGGGGGGGTCTGAGCATATGCCGGCCAGTCTGCTGAGGGACAATGCCCAGCAGACCCGCAGTCTGGGTGACATCAAAAAAACTATGGCCAAGATGGAGCACAGCCTGGATGTAATGAGGGAGTCACTCAGTGATGTGGCCACCAATTCATTGGGGGTCATCACCTGTTTGTGGTCCCTGCATACCGCCACAACAGGCGTGGCCCAGAAGGTGACTGCCCTCACCCGGGCTGTGCAGGACAACACCCGGGCTGTGCAGGACAACACCCGGGCTGGCCAGGCCAATACGGCTGCCATCACTGTCTGCCTGAACAGGATAGCAGTGGCCTTGGAGGGCAGGCCAGCCGGAGGTCAGACACCAGGGGAGGCTCCTCCCTCCCCTGCTCCCCCCCATGAAGATACTCCCTCCCCTGCTCCCCCCCGTGAAGATCCTCCAGGTGCCCGTGGCCGTGCCCCTGCCCGTGGGCAGCCCAGACGGAGCACTCGCCGCCGGACTTAAATTGCAGGGGTACTTTTGATTTATTATTTTTTTTTTTTTATAATTTTGTTTCTTATACTGTACTTATGATTTGGTTTATGTGTGTGAATGATGTGTGAATGTGGGGGGGTGGCATTCCTGACAAAATAAGGGTGTCACCCTCAGTTTTGGTGGAGAAGGGATCCCCAGGACCAGGGAGAAGTGATCCCAGGTTCCTGAATGGTGTATGAATGCACAGTGACATAATTGGAGCCGTGGCGTGGCGTTACTGCTCCCAAGTACCAAAGGGGGGGGTACTTGGATCTAATCCAATTCGATGTGCATGTGATGTGTCTGTGCTAGAGACCACAGTGGTGTGCACTCATGCATTCTCATTGTGACATAATTCATGTGCGTTTCCAGAGAAAAAAACATTCTCAATGTGACATTATTCATGTGCGTTTACTGTGCAAAGCAACATTCTCATTGTGACATAATTCATGTGCGTTTCCAGTGAAAACAAATATTATCATTGTGACATTATTCATGTGCGTTTACTGTGAAAAGATGCCTTCTGCGAGGCGTCTCCTGGCTACTGTGCCCTCAGTAGACCGGGTAGAGTGGGCTAGGGGGGGATTGCCTGGGTGGGGGGTCAGGTCAGCACGTAAGTTAATCTCCAGTCCCCTTCTCATGGCAAAGTTGTGAAGAATACAACAAGCCCCGATTATTTGGCACACAAAGTCTGGGGAATACAACAGTGTACCCCCAAGCATATCCAGGCATCTGAAGCGGGACTTCAGCAGCCCAAATGTGCGTTCCACCACTGCCCGGGTGCGAATATGAGCCTCGTTGTAGCGTTGCTCTCCTGGGGTTTGGGGGTTCCTGAAGGTGGTCATCATGTGAGGTCCCAGGGCATATCCAGAGTCACCTGGAAGGGAAAAGACAGGAGGATATTAGTCATGCATGTGCCCTTTGTGATGTCTGCATCATGGGGGGGGGCAGTCATACCTGACACCCATGTCACTCACCAACCAGCCAGCTGTCTCCATACAGGTTCAGCTCCAAATCACGAGATATGTTGGTCTGCCGGAATATATAGCTGTCATGGCACGAACCCGGAAATTTGGCACAGACATGCCAGATGAGGCCATGGGCATCTACGATCACCTGCACATTTATGGAATGCCAGTTTTTGCGATTCCTGAACAGGTGCTCTGTATCATGGGGGGGCTGTAGTGCCACATGGGTACAGTCAATGGCCCCGATGGTCCGTGGGAATCGGGCAATCTGATAAAAGTCCGCCATGGTCTTCAATCGCTGGTCCTCCTGGGTGGGCTTTTGAAATTGATTGCCCATGCGTCTCAATATTGCAGGGACAACCTGGTGCACACACCTGCTCATCGAGGACTGTACCATCCCAGCCAGACCTCCACATGTTCTTTGGAAAGACCCAGTGGCAAGAAAATGCAGGGTTGCCATTACTTTGATGTGAGGTGGCAGGGCATGGGATCGTTGGGTTGGGGTGTTGAGATCATCCTGCAGGATCCTGGTTAATTCCAGGATGGCTTCCTGGTTAAAGCGGAAGTTGCCATAGACCTCAGAAGCAGTCATGCCAAGGAGATCTTGGCGTGGGCGGTATACCCTCTCCTGTGCCCTCCTCCTCCTCCTCTGTGCCCTCCTCCTTCTCTGCGCCTGTAAAGTTGCGAGTGCCGTTATAATCATGGATGGGCCGGGCATTTTGGCAGTCAGATTGAAGTCCAACAAAGATGTGTTGTCAGCTCTTCCTCAATGGTGTTGCTTCAGCAGACCTTTACAGGGCAGGTGTAAAATTAGGGCTGCTTTTATAAAGTCTAATTTTGCTCCAGGAAACTAAGGCCGAGTACTCACGGCAGGACATGTCCGATGAAAACGGTCTGCAGACCGTTTCCATCGGACATGTCTGGCCGGGGACTGCCCGGGGACTTCTGTTCGATGGCTATACACACCATCGAACAGAAGACCGCGCGTAAACAATACGCGGGGCGTGTCCGCGGTGTTGACGCGTCGATGACGCGTGTCGCCGCGACAATGACGTGCCGGCGTGGGCGGCCTGCCTTGAAAATGCTTCCACGCATGCGTCGAAGTCATTCGACGCATGCGAGGGATGGCGGGCGGCAGGACATGTACGGTAGGTCTGTACAGACGACCGTACATGTCCGGGCGGACAGGTTTCCAGCGGACTGTTTTAAAGCAAGTCCGGGAAACAGTTGTCTGCTCAGAAACGGTCTGTCAGACAATTGTTTGCTGGAATCCTGTCCGCGCGGCTGTACACACGACGGAACATGTCTGCTGAAATTGGTCTGCGGACCAGTTTCAGCAGACATGTTTGGTCGTGAGTACGGGGCCTAACAGGTGCGCACAGGGCGTAATCTACGACGCACAGGGCGTAATCTACGGCGCACACACTTAATTTTGAGGATCGCCCTATCTCCCTCATTTGCATCTTTGCCTATCAAATAAAGCGGCGTGACTAGCGTAATTTGCGTCAGAGGATGCGCTGGTGTAATTATTTTAGGTAGGACGGAAAAACCGGATTTTTCGTTTTGAGGATCGGGCGCAAAGATATGCGCGGTGTAAAATTTGAAATCTCGAGTTAAGTCGACGCATCTGCTTTGTGGATTTGGCCCAAAGTCTTTAAACAGTAGGTGAGTTTTTTCACCAATGTATGTTACTCTTCTACTTAATGTAGACAGTACAATATTGCACTATATGTATGTTTAATATTTATATGATTAATCACAGGGTAAATAAAAAAAAAAAATCCGACTGGGAGATGTATATTGATCAGGCAGCGCTTAAAGTGTATGAATCAACATAAACTTTTAAATTCTGATTTGACTCTGTCCATATTATGTATAATCACATTTGGAAGATATTATAAAGTATGCAAAGGGTTAAAGTCCAAAAAAAAGTCCCAAGAGGAAGGGTGCAATCTTAATTATTGTCAGACGTCTACACCACCACACGTGTGCTCAGAAAGAGGGGGGATGTGGATGGAGACCCCCTCTAAAAAAGACTCTTACCAGATCTCAATGATTAAACAGCATGAATTAATCAGTCCAGAAGTCATCAATGATCAGGAATAAATCTTGGTGTGAATCTCCAGATCTTAATCACCAACCAATATAAAATAATCAATCCAGAAAATCTCAACGATCAGGAATAAATCTCGGTGTAGATCTCTTTAATTGAACCCATCAATTGCTCAGTGATTGTCATGAAAAGAAGGGAAGTAGACATAGCGTAATCCCATTTAAACAGTTTAATAACACTTCAGATAAAATAACCATCCAGATGTACACTCACATTGAACAAATATAAAATCAGCCTTGAGAACATATGTTACCACAATCGCTCATGTGCCAGATAGAAATGACAGGTGTCTCCTACCGCTCACCGCTGTACCGCTGATTTTATATTTGTTCAATGTGAGTGTACATCTGGATGGTTGGATTGTTTTATATTTACTCTGTGATTAATACTGTTTAAGGAATTTTTTGTTTCACAAAATTTTCTCTAATTTAAGGTAGCAGCTGCAGTCAATAAGATTGACCTTTTGTCTCAGTCAGTCAGCTAGTTAAGCGCTTGATTGATTTTTCGTGAGTTTGTGCGCCTATTGCCCACTTCAAATCTCTTTTTGTTAATATTTATATGATATCTTGATTCACTTTAGATGTAATACCTGCACATGCCTTGATGAAGAATGCCTGGCATTCGAAACGCGTCGGCTATCTGCTACAACTTACCTCCCAAATCTTGGTGATGGTACCGTATGCTGGACAGTATTTACATCATATATGATTTGTATATTGTGTATTCATATGATAATTTTTGATATTTTGTATTGTGTAATATTTCTATTTTTTGTAATAAATCGATATATTTTTTTTATATATTTTGAAGCTTTTTGTGTGCTGCCTATATAATCCCATTCCTTGAGGTTTTTTCGAATATTTTCAGTGGGCACTATTCTTTTTCCATTTCTCCTTCCATATCACCTACAGACCGGGTTCCAAGAATGGCAAGCCTGATGCGTTATTGCGCATGTACCCAAAAGAAGAACACCACAAGTTTTCTGCTACTACAAGCAGATTTGATCACCCACATTAAACAGGCATCCACGAGGGATGTTTGACCACCAGGTGTTTGCTTCCCGGAACAAGAGAGGTTATTCCTGCACAACCAAAAGGTGTTTGTACCCCCAAGTCTGCGCCCCTTAGCCTGTGTCATGACGATCCCTTGGCTGGACATTTTGGTGTGACTAAGACAGTGGAACTAGTGCAACGGTCCTTTTGGTGGCCAGGTATAAGGTCTGATTGCAAGGATTATGTTGGTACCTGTGGGGTCTGCACCCGAAACAAGAATGATAGAACCAAATACTGGGGTCTGGTAAGGCCTTTACCTATTCCCAAGAGACCCTGGGAATGAATCAATATGGAAGTTGAGCTTCCACCATCTGAAAGATGCACTACCATCTTTGTGATCATTGACAGATTAACGAAGATGGCCCATTTTGTTCCTATGTTAGGAACCCCCTCAGTAACAGAGACTGCTTGTACCTTCATAAAGAAAGTGGTTAGACTGCATGGGGTACCTAGCAGCATCACCTCCAATCGAGGGGTACAATTTACATCCAGATTCTGGAAAGATCTTTGCAGGATACTAAAGATCAAAACTTGTTTCTCGTCAGCCTATCACCCACAGACAAATTGCCAAACAGAATAAACAAATAAGACTCTGGAACAATACCTTCGATGCTTCTCATCCTTTGCCTTTGCCCAAATTGTTTGTACTTCCCAGTCTTCCTACCTGACATCTTGCTTGATTCCTCAGTTCCTGCAGTCCAAGAAAGGATAAGTGCTCTTCATTCTAACAACAAGGTATTGCAAGATGTCATTTCTAAAACACAAGACAATAAAAAATTATTTGAGAGGAAAATAAGAGGAGATCTAAAACTTCAAATAGGAGACAAGGTCTGGTTATCCACTGCCAATTTAAAATTGTCATGTCCATCCAAGAAGCTCGGACCTAGATATATCGGTCTATTTCCTGTCAAGAGGCAGATTAATCCAGCAGCCTATGAACTTTCACTCCCTGAGACTTACAAAATTCAACCCTGTCTTTCACGTGTCATTGCTAAAAACTGCAAAGTTAAACTTATTCTCTGGTTATGAGTCAGGTCCACCAGCACCTACAATAATTGATGGCAACGAGGAATATGAGGTAAAGAAAATTGTGAATTGTAGAAAAAGAAGGGATGCTATCCTATTTTTAATTAAATGTAAAGGCTACGGACCAGAAGACAACTCATGGGAACCAGAATCCAATCTTCATGCCAGGAGATCGATACAGGAATTCTTCCAGGCTTACCCCAAAAAGAGGTTACAAATGGGCATACGGAAGTTGCTCATTGGGGGGGGGGGCAATTTGGGTATCCCTGACATACAACTTGAGGAGTTATTCTGGCTTGTTTCATGACCTCTTCTTTAACTAAGAAAAAAATGGGGCTTTGCAATAATATCTCTTGACTTTCCATCCTTTCTGGGGGACCTAGAGCTCTGTGAACCCTATCCAGCTCTAGACGGTGCTGGGGAATATTGGGCAGTAGTGATTTAATCAGGTATTGTATTGCTAGTGAGACATCCAACACAGATTCAGGCAACCCCCTGACTCTAAAGTTTGTGCCTGCGTGACCTTTTCTCAAGGTCGTCAATTCTAGATATAGCATAGTCTAATTGTTCCTGTACTGTGGATAAATGCTTTGCATTTTGGTTAGTGGCAGGCATTGTTTCCTCCAATTTGTGCTCAATAGAATCTATTCTTGTCCGAAGATTTTGAAAGTCAGCTTTCAAGTCACCAGTAATTTTGACTGCAGTTTGAGCTAAACCCCTGTCAAGGAGTTCAAAAAATTTCTGGAACAGGTCAGCCATCTGAATTGCCTGGTCTCTGGGAATCGTTTCTGGGGTTATAGGGCTGGGATGAGTTATAGTGTTATGTCCTGTGGAAGAATGAATACAGTCAGTATTTATACACTACATAAATACTACATAGCTGCTAGACTAGCTCAGACCTCATTGATCTACTCTACAACAGAAAAACCGGATTGGATCAATGTTGAAAAACAGGCAATTCCACGATTCTTTTTTAAAAACCTATTATGGTGTCCGCCCCAAAAAAAGTCCTTCCATAATGGACCCATTGCTAACTCAATCATTTGCTTCATGGTATAGCCTCAGAAATCTTCCGTCCCTTGTCTCCTCTGGAAGACCTCTTTCTCATTTATTCAATAATCCAGACTTTTCTCCTGGTCTGGATACAGAGGCATTTAAATGGTGGATAGACAAAGAACTGTACCGTATAGGACAACTTTTTAACTCTAGAGGACCTATAACCCTTAACAACTGCGTCAAACACCTAAAGCTTCCAGATTCTGAAAAAACTTGGTTCGAACAAATTTCTAAATTTTTAAACCAAATCTGGAAGGAAATATGGTGTGGCCAGGCTGTTTCACAAAGGGGAGGCATATCCGGGATATATTCATGCCTCACTCACCCTATAGCAAACTGCTCTTATATGGAAGCTAGAGAAAATGATGCCCAGTTTAGTTGGGATTTGGATACATGGCATTCAGCCTTCTCCAAGTCTTTCAAAGGGATTCTGAATGTCTCCCTGATGGAGGCTGTAACGAACGTCCCACACTCTGCTTGAGTGCTTCTGTCATATACCGCTTCCTATCAGTCTGGATATAGATATCAGATATTCCAGCTGCTCACAACCACACAACAAGACGAGACTTGTTTGTCTGCTGAACATGGAGTGTTTATTAGAACCAAAAATAAAATCTAACATACAGTTAAAGAGGAGGCAACCAGAACATAAATTAACATGAGCTAATTAACTAATCATTTACCCAGACTAGGTGACTCATAGATATGACCTTTCAGGGTCGACGTCACGTCTCTTCGCTCACCTGCTATACAATATATATTATCATAAGTGTAAACACAGGACATCTTCACACAATAGCAGGGTCAATTAGTACAGAGAACAGACAGATGGCTGGAGGTGATGGCATTAGCATCTCCTTACACTGTATGTTCCAACAGTATGAATCAGTCACTCTAATATGGCATATACAGGGTCCCTAGGCATAAAGATCACAAAGACCACTGTTCCCCCAAATGCCAGGGCCCATGATCGCAAGGCAAGAGACTAGCATTTATTCCCCTTTCAAAAGCCTCTGTCCCGGGTGAGTCTGTCACAGAGGCAAAAATGAAAGTCTTAACCAGATGGTATCTAACCCCTTCTAGATTGGCAACTGTATATCCAGCATCAGATCCAACTTGCTTCAGAGGTTGCCAACTTTTGGGTTCAATGCCTCATATTTGGTGGGAATGCCCCAAATTTCGCCCCTTTTTGGGTAAAGTGTTTATTTTGATTTTTAAGGTCACAGGTTTTCAGGTTCCTAGGTCCCTACCAGTAGCTATTTTGAATGCCCATACAAAATTAATACACTTTTTTTTTTTACAGGAGCCAAACTTACAATAGCCAAAGCATGGAAGAAACCAAAACCTTTTCTGTCAGACACCAAAGCCAAAATATCTTGGATAATGACTCAGGAAAAATTAGCTAGCATCCTGACTAATACTACTCCAAAATTTGGGAACCCTGGGCTAGATTCATGGGGATCTCGATTGTTCAAGGTGCTGTATTACCTTCTACACAACATTAAGATAGACACATACCTGTCCCATTTCCCTCTATCCTCTTTTCTTCCCTTATTTTCTTTTTCCTCCCTACTAAAGGGATTCCTGGAAAATTACTCAAGGGAATGCTAGTTTCCCATTATTTTTATGTCTCTCATATATAGATATAATAGATAACTTAGGATGTTATGTTGTACTTGGTTCGTCCTTCCTGACCTGATGGCTTTGGAAATCTTTTTTCAATGCCTAATGCCGCGTACACACGACCGTTTTTCGGGTTGTAAAAAATTACGTTTTTTTTAATGTCATTAAAAGCGATCGTGTGTGGGCTCCAGAGCATTTTTCACGATGTAAAAAATGTCATTAAAATTTTTGAACATGCTCTAATTTTTCACGCCGTTTTTAACGTTGTCGTGTTTAACGTCGTAAAAAATGGTTGTGTGTGGGCTTTAACGATGTGAAAAAAACACGCATGCTCAGAAACAAGTTATGAGATGGGAGCGCTTGTTCTGGTAAAACTAGCGTTCACAATGGAGATAGCACATTCATCATGCTGTAACAGACTGAAAAGCACGAAGACTGCAAAGTGCCAATCAGCAAAAGCAGCTCCAAGGGTGGTGCCATCCGCATTGAACTTCCCCTTTGAGTGAGTGAGTGAGTAACTTGTATAGCGCAGCAAATGCGAACTTAATCGCCTCAAGGCGATCGTACGTGTTGTACGTCACCGCGCTTTACTAGAGCATTTTTTTTTCACGATCGTGTGTAGGCAAGGGCGTTTTAACGATCGGGTTGAAAAAAACTTTGTTTTTTCTAGACCATTAAAAATTTCATTTTTTACGACCCAAAAAACGGTCGTGTGTACGCGGCATAAGAGTCGGTGGGAGGTCTCTTTTCCTGGTGCAGTAAGTTCCCGATAAGGGGCACCGAGTTGTTAAGGAGGGTTTGTATTCTCCCCTTCCCTTGAAATATAATTGTAAGAGGATCTTACTTATAACTTTTGTTTACTTTACATATAGGAATCATATCTTTCGTTATAATGATTTGTCTTTTTTTTTTTTTTTTATGAATTAAAAGTGCATATTTGAAACTGTCTTTTTCCAGGATAGTCTCCTTTTTTTTCTTTTTTCTTTTTTTTATATATTAATATTTTTAATTATTTATCCATATATTTCTTTATTACCTTTTAGTGCATATAACATGATGAAATGATCTGTATCATTTATTTCTTAAAATAAAATATTTTAAAAGGAAACTATTTTTAAATACCCTTTTAAAAATAGTTTAAGATGGGCCAGAGGCAGTCAAGCTTGGGAGGACAGAGTCACATGATGCTGGACGTTCTACAGTCGGCAAATGAGGCAGATGCTAAGTGAGTGTACAGGGAAATCAAAGAAAGCAGTTTCAGTATAGGAAAGGACCCCATACAAATACACTAAACTCTAGGTAACGCTTGAGTTCATAAAATAAGAAACTGAAATATCCTTTTGTAGGACGTAAAAATAATTATATACATTTAGTTTATTATCACTTTTAATATACTGATAATAGTTAGCTATTTCTTTTTCCTCCATTAACAACACAAGAAGCATTTGTTTTACCTAAAAATTGCAATCAAGCAAGAAATTCTGTCTTCATGTAGATTTTCTAGAAATAATGTTATTCACAGTGAACACCTGGACACACAGTCATAACAGACTTTGTCACCCCACTTAGAAATGTTCTGTAAATGTTCATTGACCATGACATTTCTAGTCTGAGTTTCCTTCAGGCTGCATCAAGCTCTTCAATGCTAATTACGATTTAAACAAAGTAATTCATCAAAATATTGAGCTGTATATGTTGATGAATAGAGACACTTGAATTTTATGAAAAAGATCTAAATGTCCTAGATAATAATAAGGAGCACAATGAAACATGTTAAAAAATAGACAGACAAAAACACAAGACATGGTTGAAAGGTCTACTGAATTTTGTTTTTGTATTTTCCACAGGTGCACTGGCAATGGTAATGTGTCTGTCTTATCCGATGGCACAGGAGCATTCACTGGATACAGATAAGCAGGAGGTTTTAAAGATTATGTTAAAGCACAGCCAATTTCAAGAAAGCAGAGTAAAGTAGCAGAACAATTGTAGGCTTAGGAAACTAGGAGAAAAACAGTGAAGGAGATAGGAAAAAAAGAGAGAAAAAAATAAGCAACAGCAGCAAAAAATTGGATATGATTATAGTATGTAAATAGGTAATTATAGTAATGAGCAAATATGGTTGATATACAGTGTATGTATGTGTGTGTATATTGTAAGGGGTTGGCTCGGTAGCGTGGTGTGTGACCCCTTGGATGGGTTCACTACACACTGAATTTATACAGACAGGCAGTCGAAGATTTTGGTTTATTCTTCCATCCTGCTGGAAACAAGTGCAAGCATCCAAACAGCATAAACAAAATCAAACATAAAATAAACCCTGGCCACTTGGGGCGTCTATCTTTACCACACAGGAACCTATCTATGGAGTCTGGCACAGCCTAGTGCTGGGCAGACACTGCTGGTCATACAGCAGAAAAACAATAGTCTTTTGATTTTTATCACACAGAAAAATCAATCCTTCTCACCTCCTCAGAAGACTTTCAGTATACTGCTCTCCTTCCTCACAAAGTCTCAGGATGCATCAATTCAGTGGTAATCCTCTGGATTACTTATAGAGGCCTTAATTGCCTCATTCTGAACAGCTGAAGTTTTCCAACGCCCTTAGACCTTCTCTGTCCACTGTTGCAGCCGACGCCTAATAACAATTGGTGTATTGTCTAAACAAGGCAGAAATGTATGTCCCGTCTGTGACAACACCCACAGATTTACCTGACTTCCTGTCACAATATATATATATATATATATATATATATATATATATATATATATATATATATATATATATCGTATTTTTCGCTCTAAAAGATGCACCTGACCATAAGACGCACCTAGGTTTTAGAGGAGGAAAACAAGACAAAAATAATATTCTTAACCAAATGGTGTACCAAAATATTTACCAGTGCCCATGAAATGCAGCCAGACCATTGCCAAAGAAATGCAGCCAGACCATTGCCAAAGAAATGCAGCCAGACCATTGCCAATAATACAGCCCAACCTGTGCCAATATTGCAGCCTTACCTGTGCCATCGCTCGGGCTGCTCTATCTTCTCAGCAAGTGTCAGGACATGTCGGGCTGGCTCCTGTGTGTGGCTGGCTGGTTTGCTGGTGTGGATGGGTCACCCTGGCCCTGATGTGGGTATGTCACTGTAGGTGGCTGGCTGGCACCCTGCTGTGGGTCAGTGGTTGGCTGGCACGATGCACCCTACTGTGGCTGACAGAGAGGGGTGGGCTGAAGGAAGGGTGCTGATAGAGAGGGGGGCTGACAGAGGGGGAGTGGGCGCTGATAGAGGGGGAGGGGGTGCTGACAGAGGGGGAGGTAGAGAAAGGGGGCTGACTGACAGAAAGGGAGGGAGCGCTGATAATAAGGGGGGCTGATAGAAATGGGGGGCACTGACAGAGAGGGGTGGGCTCATAGAAAGGGGGGCTGATAAAGAGGGGGGCACTGACAGACAGAGGGGGAGGTGGGCTGAAAGAGAAGGGGTCTGACTGACAGAGTGGGAGAGTGGCAGACAGAGGTGGGCTGACTGATATACCGTAATGGGAGAGGGGCTGACAGTGACAGAGGGAGCCCTCAGGAGACACAGCACGCCAGGCAGAGAAGCGGTACTCACACGTGCAGCGCGCAGCTTGATCACTCACAGACCACACAGACCAACCCCGCCTCCACATTCGCCGCCGGAGCCAATCCCAGACACCCATGTCGGCCGCCCAATGACAGGGCGCTCATCGCTGGGCTTGTGTCAGTCCACCCCTGCAAGTGCCGCTATATCGAACCGGCCGACGGGGGCTGCATTTGTGTGGGTGGGGGGCTTTTTCCATAGCCCATAACACAGCACTGAGCTGGGGGAGTTGCTGGCAGTGGTGGGGGGCATTAACAGGGGCGTCAGGGGGCGGTGCCTGATGCACATTCGGTCTATAAGACACAGACACATTTTCCACCATATTTTTTGGGGGAAAAAGTGCGTCTTATAGTCCGAAAAATACGGTATATATATATATATATATATATATATATATATATATATACATTACTGTTAAAAAAGTTTTAGGCAGGTGGAGGAAAATTCTGTAAATTAAAAATGCTTTCAGAAATAGAAGTGATAATGGTTTATTTAAATCAATTCTAACAAAAGAAATTAAAAGAACAAAAGAGAAATCCAAATCAAATCAATATTTAGTTTGACCACCCTTTGCCTTTAAAACAGCATCAGTTCTTCTAGGTACACTTGTACACAGTTTTTGAAGGGACTTGGCTGGTAGGTTTTTCTAAACATCTTGGAGAACTAACCACATACACTATAGTAGCAAACGTATTAGGACACCTGCCTTTACACACACATGAACTTTAATGGCATCCCAGTCTTAGTCCATAGGGTTTAATATTGAGTTGTCCCACTCTTTGCAGCTATAACAGTTTCAACTCTTTAGGTAAGGCTACCCACAAGGTTTAGGAGTGTGTATATGGGAATGTTTGACCATTCTTCCAGAAGTGCATTTGTGAGATAAGGTACTGATATTGGACAAGAAGGCCTGGCTTGCAGTCTGTGCTCTAATTCATCCCAAATGTGTCAAGTTCCTCCACCCCAAACTCTCGCATCCATGTCTTTATGGACCATGCTTTGTGCACTGGTTCAAATCATTTGGTGGAGGGGGGCTTATGGTGTGGGGCTGTTTTTTTAGGGGTTGGGCTTGACCCCTTAATTCCAGTGAACAGAACTTTGAAGGCATCAGTTTACCAATACATGTTGGACTATTTCATGCTCCTAACTTTGTGGGAACAATTTGGGGATGGCCCCTTTCTGTTCCAACATGACTGCGCACCAGTGCACAAACAAGGTCCCTAAAGACATGAATGAGGGAGTTTTGGGTGTATTTCTGTATTTCTCAGCAATGAGGACACCATTGATCAAATCTTCAACTCCATTTGCAGAAATGGAGCCCCAAACTTGCAAGAAACCTACACCATGCTTCACTGTTGCCTCTAGACACTCATTATTGTACCGCTCTCTAGCCCTTGGGTGAACACACTGCCTGCTGCCACAGCTAAATATTTCAAATTTTGACTCATCAGTCCAGAGCACCTGCTGCCATTTTTCTGCATCCCAGTTCCTTTGTTTTTGTGCATAGTTGAGGTATGGCTTTTTGGCCTCTATTCTTCCATAAAGACCACTTCTGACCAGACTTCGTCAGAAAGTAGATGGGTATACCTGGGTCCTACTGGTTTCCAGCAATTCTGTTCTGATGGCACTGCTAGACATTTTCCGATGTCGAAGGAAGCAAGTATGATGTGTCTTTCATCTGCTGCATAATGTTTCCTTGGCCAACCACTGCGTAAATGTTTTTCAATGTTGCCCGTTTCTTTGTGCTTTTTCAAAAAAGCTTGAACAGCACATCTTGAAACCCTAGTCCGCTTTGAAATTTTTATAAGTGTAGCGCTTAAAGTGATATGTTAAATATCAAAATACCATGATATATGTAATAAAAATTACACAAAAATGAATAAATGTGAAACATAAATAAACAGTTTGTGCAACCCTTTGGGAAAAGGGTAATACCAATAAATGAATAATGTAATATACTTGATGTGATATCCAGTGAAAACCAAAGTCCGACAAAACTTAGTGTTCAAAATAATTAATAATGTTGAAGTTCATTATTTCCACATTTCATTCAAGTGAGTGAGAAAAAATGAAGAAGATGCGTGACTTCTAAAACGATAAAATCCCACCACCGATAAAAGTGCAGGCTTACCGGAACTTATTGACCGCTAGTGGCGTATGCCAAGAGAGGTCAATCAAGGCTTATTATGACGGATGTCAGAAAACGATCCTTAGCCGGGAATTGTAGACCCAATTGGATGATGTATCCGTGGATGGAATAGGTCCCCAGAGACAGACGGGAAACTGCACTGGTGTAGGACTCTCAAAACCAATTGGTTCAGTGAAATGACGGTGCATAAGAAAGAGAAAAGAGAGGTGGCCACATAGCGTAACTCCGTATGGTAAAAAATAGCGAGTTTATTCACAGCTGACAAACTTACATTTGGCTGATGTAAAGATTTCTTGCATGCAAAAATGGGGCGACAGTGGAGTCCTCCCGACGCGTTTCGTGGTCAAAAGCACATCACCCCAGATGATGTGCTTTTGACCACGAAACGCGTCGGGAGGACTCCACTGTTTGGCTGTTCCTCACCCAGTTTTAAGACTCTTACACCTCTGTATTTGTTTCAGCTAATGACTGCATTACAACCTTCATATGAAATTGATAATTGGTTAATTATACATCTAACTCTAATCCTACAAAATCACTGATAATCACTGATAATTTACAAGTGTGCTAGTGTAAAAGTTTGCAAATGTGGCAAGTTTACAAAGTGTCAATTATGCTGGTTTGAAGCCAAGTAGTTACCAATTCACATAGGGGGGCCGGGTTCCTGGGGTCCCCTTGTTAATTTCAATAGTTTTTATTGAGGTTTCATTATACAGACAGTACAAAAGAAACAGGTGCATAAATAAATGTAAGAAAGCAAAAGAAAAACACATTCCAGTAATACAGACAATTGTCCAGAAGTGTTGACGTAGAAAACTAGTGTCGCATACCAAAACATTAATCGGGATACCGTGAGCGCCCCATCCGGGGTTTTAGCTATAGCCAGTCACTTATGATCTCTCTAATTGGTCGGAGTGACTAGCACCAGAAAAGGAAAACAGATCCCTTTAGACATCAATCACCACATATGACATATCCAAATAACTGAATAGACCCGATTACATGACACTGAACAGCAGTGAATAACGTAAAAAAAAAACTAAAATAAACAGAATAACAACATTTTAACATTTGCCCTACCCTGGTCAGTTTGCTCATCATTCTAGATCAGAGATGGTCAAACATTTTTTCTACCAATCTTCCAGTCATGCCAAGGTGCCCATAGGTTTGACTTCTTCCCAAATTTTTCCAGTGCAGATGCATGAAGAATTTCATATGTATTATGTGTTTGCACCGTATTAATGACTTCTGGTAATGAAGGAGCAACAATGTTTTTCCAGTGTCTGAGTATGACGAGGCGTGTGGCCATCAGGATGTGTGAGACCACCGTTACGTATGATGCCGGCATTCAACCAATTTCCATGGACAGAATAGCCATGCTAGGTTGCAGTGGAAGACTGATAGGTGAGACACCAGCCAGTAGACCCCCCACCTGGGACCACAAAGGTTTGATTTTTGGGCATTCCCACAGTACGTGGAACAGTGTACCTCTCCCCCCACAAAGTCTCCAACACCTCGAGGAGGCAGTTGGAAACATCTTTGATAGACAATGTGGGGTAAGATACCATCGGAGGAGCAATTTCTGGTGCATCTCCAGCAAATTGGTACTCCTGGTGGAAGCGAGCTGTATCCTTATCGAATTCTCCCATTGCTGAACTGAGTACTCTATCCCAAAATCTCGTTCCCACGCCAGGATGTTTTGGGTTTTAACCATTACATCCTTCTCCTGCAACCCCCTATATAAAATTGATATACCCTTGGTCTTATTGCATGTATTTTGAAAGAATTTGGCTATTTTTACCGGGAAATGAGTGAGAATTAAGGGATTTTTTTTAGACAATTGGGATACTTGCATATATTTGTACCGTTCACTAGTTCGTAGATGGTACCTCTGCTGCAGGACGTCAAACGTCAACATATGGGAATCTACAATTATGTCTTTTAGGTTGGTTATTCCCTTTTCCCTCCAGAGGGTAAGATTTATGTCCGGAATTATATTTTGGACCGCTGTTATAGGGAGTTTGAACGACGCTGTCGGACCCGTCCAGTTGTTGGCTGAACACAAGTGAACCCAAACTCTCAGTGAAACCAAGATAGGTGGTGCATATCTCTTGTTCAAAGACTTGTTGAGATGAGCTGTCATCAAAAAGTCCTTAAAACTCCCCTTCCAATTCCTTTCATAGTGCTTTAGAATCAGGGTTTATCCAATGGTTAAGTTGGTTTAAAACAGAAGCAAAGTAGTAGTCCTGTAGGTGTACATGACCAATCCCTCCCGCTGACCTACTCTTAATTATCTTGCTGAATGCACATCTAGCTTTTTTTCCCTGCCATAAGAAACTGTTCAGAGTGGACTGTAGGGAGTAATAGTAGACATTGGGCAGGGGGACCGGAAGGGTTCTGAAGATATATAGAAGCTGGGGTAAAATTAGCATCTTAAAAGCCGCCAGTCTACCTAGCTAGGAGAGCTCAGATAGAGCTAATTTTTGTAACTTGGTCTTGAAGGAATTCAGAAATGGAGTGTAGTTTGCAGCCACTAGATTATCTAGGTGAGAAGTTAATGTGATACCTAAATAATTTATACCCTCGTCTTTCCACATGTAAGGGAATCTACTCTGTAAAATTGCCCTTGTCGCAACATCCACTCCAATATTCAACATGTGAGACTTCGTCTCATTCACCTTATAGTACAAAACTGCAGAGAAGTTTTGCAATGCTTTATGAACAGTGGCCAAGGACTCATCTACTCTAGATAGAATCAAAATTATGTCGTCAGCAAATAAGCTTATGACATGGCTCTTAGGGCCCACAGTCAATCCAGTGATTTGGGGATGTGTCCTTAAATACACGACCAGAGGTTCCATCATTAAGTTAAAAATGACCGGTGAAAGGGGGCACTCCTGGCGCGTACCGTTCGTTATAAAAAAAGGGGTTGACAGTGCTCCCGCTATATAAACCTGAGCTGACGGTTGCGTATAAAGGGCCATAATAGCTGAGAACACCCAGCCATTGAAACCAAATTTGTGGAGGACCCCCGCCAAGAATCCTCAATGAACCCTGTCGAACGCCTTCTCTGCATCCAAAGATAGGAGCAGAGAAGGCTTTCCCCTATGTTTAGCTATATGAATCAAATTTACCAAGCGCCTGGTGGCATCAGCAGTCTGTCTCCCCCTAGTGAACCCAGACTGGTCCACATCCACAATGTCCGGTAGGATGTCCACCAGCCTGGTAGCCAAAAGTTTAGCATAGATCTTGATATCATCATTTAGCAGTAAAATCGGTCTAAAGTTCTGCAGAGTATCTGGAGACTTCCCTGGCTTTGGGAGAGCTATAATTGTCGCCTTAAGCATCTCTTGGGGGAATGAGGAAGACGCAGCAGCAGAACCGAAAACCTTGGAAAGGTGTGGACAAAGAATGTCCTGGAATGTCCTATAATATTCCCCTGTATAGCCGTCAGGGCCCGGCGATTTGTTAAGTGGAAGATATTGAATAATCCCCTTCACCTCTAATTCCGTAATAGGAGAATTAAGGCACTCAAGGTGATCATGTGTGAGTTTGGGAAGATTGATCTTGTCAAGAAAAGCATTAATGGTGCTTTCCGTTGGTTGTGGGATGGACTGGTCCTCCCTAAGATTGTATAGGGAGCTGTAATATTGACTAAAAGCGTCAGCTATCACCTGAGAATGAGTTTGTTTAATCAAAGTTCGGGGTTACAATATGTGTGAGATTCAGGTTTTGGATCTGTGACCTTTTATTTTATTGGCTAAGAGTTTCCCGGCCTTGTTGCCACTTATGTAATAAGCTAGTTTTAATCTCCTGGAGGCCTTCTCAAAGTCCTCGAGGAACTTAAGTCTGAGCTCTGTGTGAAGGTGAGTTATCTGATCAGTTAATCGTTGGGAAGGGTTGGCCATGTTTTGCCTGTCTAAAGTGTCTATCTGGGAGATAAGTTGCATGGTCTGCTGCTGCCTTTCCCTCTTAAGTCTCGCCCCCAATTGTATCATAATACCTCTCACATACGCCTTATGGGCGTTCCATAAAACAAATGGATCCGCTACTGACCCCTGGTTCATATCAAAAAACTCCACCAACCGTTGCTCAATGTAGGACCTGGACGGACCCTCCCTAAGCAAACAAGGGTTAGCTCTCCACAAATAAGTGGGACTCTGAAGGGATGGATCTCCCACTGTCAGTCTCACTGAGGCGTGGTCCGACCAAGTGATACTATTGATCTTGGCTGCTTTACACTTAAATAGTAATGGCCTATCAACCAAAAATAAATCAATTCTACTATAAGAACCATGTGAATTAGAAAAAAAGGTTTAATCCCTGTCATTGGGGTCTGGAGTGATATTGAAGTCTCCGCACACCACCAACAATCCTCTCTGCACCGCTCACACCTTTTTCATAATTCTGTGAATAAAAAATGATCTGCCGGACATTTGGAGCATAAATATTTGCCACAGTATATGTGGTGGAATTAATGTCACACACCAGAATAAAGTAGCGACCCTGTGGGTCGGAGATGACGTCATGGAGGTGGAATGCCACAGAGTCCCTTAATGCCACCATTACCCCTTTCTTTTTTGCATCAGCATTGGCCAGGTATATATGTGGGAACTGGGGGTGCATACACTTGGGAGGTGATTGCTGACTAAAATGCATCTCTTGAATGCACAAAACGTCACATTTGTGTTGCAAAGCGTCTTTCCAAAGAGATATCCATTTAGCTAATTGGTTGAGGCCCTTAGTATTCAATTTGAGGAAGTTCACCGCCATGAGTACATGTGAGGGTTGTGTTTAAAGTAGCAGAAGTGTAGTTCATCACTTACATGAGGTGGAGGTTGGTCCCACGGAAGGACGTATGCAGAACAATGACCAGGTTTCAGGGGTCCCACAGAAAGACCGTTGGGTGAGAACAGCAGTGTGGAAAACATCATGACGAGTCTGATCAGCAGGGCAAGAAAAGGCAGTCTAAATAAGAAAAACATAACAAATAAAACAGTGGCTAGAAACCAAAGTAAGGCTGAAAAGGATGTGACACTCGGTCACTCAAAAGGTAAGTAGGGAGTAAAAGGAACTTGGAACAGAGAATTACTTCTCTACAGGGGAAAATCTGAATAGAAAAGGCTCAATCTAGGTCAATTGTGAGAGCGAGCATTTTTGCGGTCAACTGTGCGCCATTCTTGCTCCGGGCCCCTGATGCCGTTTTTCTGATGCGATGGTGGTTGGGGGTCAGGGACGATCCCCCAGGATTGCAGCAAAGCCAAACCCTTTGCAAGAGAGTCCATCACATACTCCTTGTCTTATCTTTTGTGACAATCAGTTTTGTCGGGAAGCCCCACTTGTAGCTCAATTTGTGATTCCTGAGTGCCTTCGTGACCGTAGCGAGATTTCTATGTTTCTGGAGCGTATATTGCGACAAGTCCGCATAAAATTGGAGGTTGGAGTACGGTGCTGGGATCAGATCTTTTTGCCGTGAAACCGTCATGAGCTTCTCCTTGGTGTGATAAAAGTGAAGCCTAAGGATCACATCCTTAGGTATATTGTCGGAGAGATAGGCAGGTTTAGGAAGCCTGTGTATTTCTATCCACAGTAAAGTCCAATACGGACAGGTCAGGTAACACTAAACAGTTGAGCAACATAGTCACGCAGCTCTTGTTGTTTAACGGATTTAGGGATCCCCCTGATCTTAACGTTGTTTCTCCTCGACCTGTCCTCCATTTCCGCCATTTTAGCTTTCAATATCATCTTCAGTACTCTCATTGGCATCTACTAGATCGTAAATAGTGGAAGCATACTCCCCCATTTTGTTCTCCACGTGTAATACTCTGTCAGCCACATTCCTCAAATCAGTGCTAAATCTGTGCACACAGGAAACCATGTCCGAGTGGAGAGAGCTTCTGAGGGACACTAATATCTCCTTCAGTACCGTGTCTAACACAGGCTTGTTGTTAGTTGGGAAGAGGTCAATGGAGTCTGGTATCTCCCTAGTGTCATCCCCTGATTCTATGGGAGAGCTCACCTCTGTTCCAGCATCTGCGGCATCCAGCCGAAATCTCGCCTTCTCTGGGCTTCCAGATGATGGAGTAGCAGGAGGGGAATTCATGCTTTTAGGAGGGCTGCTCCTTTTCGTTGTTTTCCCCATCTGGGATGGTTTCTGTGAAGTCCTGGGCAGCGGCATGGACGACACTGGAGGCCATCTTGCTTGGCCTCCAGGGAGAAGAACTCCATGAGCTTGGTAGGCCGGTTCCCCTCCTTCTTACGTCTAGCCATGGCTACAATCTCTTCCTCTGCCCTCTGGGAGTTAAATCACCGCATTTGCAGGGGGATAAACACCCCTAGATGAGCTGCTAAAAGCCGCTGTAGAACCGCTGGATCCGGAGCTCGGCTACAGCACGTCCATCCCGGTATCTGGCTAGCTCCGCCCCCCCTGGGGTCGCCTTGTTAAAGGGGGCTTCCATATTCTGATAAGCCCCCGCCTACAGACCCCCACAACCACTGGGCAAGGGTTGTGGGGATAAAGTCCTTGTCCCCATCAACTTGGGGACAAGGTGCTTTGGGGTGACTCCGAAGCACCCTCCCATGTTGAGGGCATGTGGCCTGGTATGGTTTAGGAGGGGGGCACTCGCTCGTCCCCCCTCTTTTCCTGTGGCCTTCCAGGTTGCGTGCGTCGTAAAATTTGACTTAATCATGGGATGGTGATTAAGTCAAATTTTACGACGAAACATGTCGGGAGCTTGGTTATCATCTGATCAGTGACCAATTGCTAACGTGAGAAGACAGGCCAGTCGTATGTTTGCTCGCCAGTGACCGGCGTCCGGTTTCTCTTCACGCCAGCTTCAGTTTATTTCCAATACAGTGTGGAGATCGAGTGGTGTGAGTTGCCTAGTTCATTTTTGGGTCCGCCGAGACCATTGCATTTCAGCTGCACAATACTGAGGAATCTTTGATGTGTATCTATCACGCTTTTTTAATTTTGGCACTGTGTGAGTGCACTCTTTGAAGATTTTGTTTGTGGTTTGTGATTACAATTGCTTTTATGGTATCACACTATGTTACACTCTTTTCATTTTTGAGGATTTTATCTGTCCACCTGTCTGGGAATGGAAGCTCGCCTGCTGATTTAAACTAACTATAACAAAGCTTCTGTGCCAAAACACGAGAGTGCTAGGCATATTGTTCTGGTGAGTGGCCATTTCTATTGGTGGAGGATTCACTATTGTTTCACATCGGGTGTGGTGGAAGATTATTTTGAATATAATTTGAAGATTTTACACCTTGAAAGAAGCAAAGAAGCGTTTTTTCCTTTTTGCTCCTCCATGAACTTTATGTTTTCCTATGAACACTTTTATCACGGGTTTTTGATTCATTTGCATTTATATTGAAGATTATTATTACTTATCACCTTATCACAGTGTGATTCACACACACTTGAGCGCTGTTTGTATATAATTTTGTGGTTTATTTGTTTAAAACACGTTATATATTTTATAGCACTAACTTGCTTATAAGCCTTTAAAATTAGCCCTTTCGATTTTTCATGTTCGCGTCCCTACACTAACGGTGTTTGCGCGTTCGAACAAATTTTTTGTCTATTCGCAAGTTCTGGTGTGAACCAAACTGAACCTGGGGGTGTTCTGCTCATCACTAGTTAACAGTGAGTAGACACCCGACACTGTATCTTATGTGTCAGATGATTTCTCCCTTCTGCCTTCTTGACCCACTGGCCAGTAAATCCTGCACAGTGTGGAAAAACAGTATAAACAATATTATATTCAATAGGTTGGCTCCCTTTAGCAGTGAAATGCAATGAAGACAGATAAAGGAAAAAAGGATGATAAAAGGGTAAAAGGGTATTCCTTGAAATCCAAAAATCTTCAGCTAGTCTATTTATGCTGTAAATAAACTAATCCAAGATGGCAACGTGTAGCAAATTTGTCAAAGCTTTGTTTTATCCTGGTAGTATTATACATTCCTTCCTTTCTGATACTAAAGGTGTCATCTGATATGGACTACTGTAGCTGTCCGGCTCAACATTGTGTAGGCCATGAATCATCAACAAAATCAGTCACACAGACTTCCTGCTGGCAGAGTCAAAAAGGTGTCCAGAGAGGCTGATCTAGGACACGCCAGCCCCTTTTATATCCTTTCCCAGCAGTCTGTTCTGTTCACCCAGAATTCTGTTCCTTGTAGATCAAATCAGTTTTGCTGGCAGAGTCACTTCAGCATTCTGAACTACACATCCCATAATGCTTTGCTCTACATCCTCACACAGGAAAAAGTAAATTAACACATAGAATTCAGAAAACACTAGAGGGAGCCAACCCCACCAATACAGAAATGTCTCTAGATTATAGGCGTAATAGCTGACCCTGGCTACACTTTCAACAATGGCTTTCTTCTTGCCGCTCTATAAAGGCAAGATTTGTGGAGTGGGAGATAGATTCTCCTACCTGAGCTGTGGATCTCTGCAGCTCTCCAGAGTTACCATAGGCCTCTTGGCTGCTTCTCTGAATAATGCTCTCCTTGCCCGGACAGTCTTGGTAGGTTTACAGTTGTGGCATACTCTTTCCATTTTCTGATGATGGATTGAACAGTGCTCCATGAGATGTCCAAATCCCCATTTTTTTAAATGTTCAGAAGTTTTTAAATAGCCTTGCAGGATTTAAATGTGATTTTTGTATGTGTGCTCTGTAATCTATATTGTTCTGTTTGCCGTCTTATAGCAGCACCATCTTGAATGTAAACGCATTTTTAGGGTGTCCCCCCCAAGTCTGTTGTTTGTATACTGTGGTCTGTCACTGGCGGCATCCACTGGACACAGCCGATGACTGGTACCATGTGATCGCTGTGACCAATCACAGCATGTCACGTGACAGTTATAAAGAATGGATGGCTTTATTTCATGCAATCCATTGTTTACAATTGTGTTGCTAACTGTGATTGGTCAGTGTGATCACATACAGACAATGCCAATCGCAGACCATTTTGTTCTATGTGATTAGATCTGGCCAATCACAGCTAATCAAAACAAACTGAATGAATCAGTTTCATTCAGTAAAATGCTTGCTTATAGCAATGTAATGCACTGCTATAAGCAATCATAATGTGTAAAAAAAAGATCATTTCCACAGAGTAGTACAATGGTAACATTATATTAATATGGTCACAGTGGGCCAGATTCACAGACATTTGCACTTGCACCACGTATCAGTGATACGCTATGCCGCCGTATCTTACCTGGCGGAATTTCGAATCCTCATCGATTTTGTGCTGTAAGTTACGGCGGCGTAGTGTTTTTCTGGCGGCGTATTTGAAATTGGGCGGGTTGGGGGCGTGATTCATTTAAATGAAGCGCGTCCCCGCGCCGAATGAACTGCGCATGCTCCGTTTTGAAATTTCCCGCCGTGCTTTGTGTGAAATGACGTCGCACCAACGTCATTTTTTGAACTTAGACGTGAGTTACGTCCTTTTCTATTCACGGACGACTTAGGCAAAAAAAAAAAAAATTTGGACGTGGGAACGACGGCCATACTTAACATGGCAAGTCTATCTATACGCCGCAAAATAGCAGCTTTAACTATACGCCGGGAAAAGCCGACTAGCGACGATGTAAGAGAATGCGACGGCCGCGCGTACCTTCGTGGATCGACGGAAAAAGCGAATTAGTATACCTGACACGGAAAACGACGTGAACTCCACCCAGCGGGCGCCGAAGTATTGCACCTACAATCCGAAAGCGTACAAAGCCGTACGCCTGTTGGATCGAAGCCAGAAGCCGTCGTATCTTGGTTTGAGGATTCAAACTAAAGATACGACGCGGCAAATTTGAAAGTACGCCGGCGTATCAGTAGATAAGCCGGCGTACTCGCTCTGTGAATCTGGCCCAGTGTGTTTAAAAAAAGTAAATAAAAATATTTTTTTTCCATACTATGACCAGCCATTGTCCCTGACCACCGCCACACCAGTTATATGATAACGCTGTGCTGCATTGGTGACAGTATGTGAAAAGAAAGTGTGAATTTTTGTATTTTTTTTTAATTTTCCAAAAAATTATAACAAAAAATAACAACTTTAAAAAACTCACCATGCCTCTTACAAAAAAATACATTGGAATGTCTATTTTCCAAAAAGAGGCCATTTGGGGGATATTTGTACTGTCCTGGTATTTTCAGGCCTCAAGAAATAAGGTACAGTGAGGGAAAAAAGTATTTGATCCCCTGCTGATTTTGTAGGCTTGCCCACTGACAAAAAAATTATCAGCCTATACATTTTATGCTAGATTTATTTAAACAGTGAAAGACAGAATAACAACAAAAATGGACAAAAAATGTATTTAAAAAAAGTTATAAACTGATTTGCATTTTAATGAGTGAAATAAGTATTTGATCCCCTATCAATCAGCAAGATTTCTGGCTCCCAGGTGTCTTCCATACAGGTAACAAGCTGAGATTAGGAGTAGAGTTGAGCGGGCACCTGAATGTTCGGGTTCGACGGGTTTGGCCGAACTTCGGAAAAATGTCCGGGTTCGGGACCCGAACTTGACCCGAACTTGACCCCGAGCCCCATTGAAGTCAATGGGAATCCGGACTTTTGACTACTAAAATGTCTCTAAAAAAAGAATGGAAAGGGCTAGAGGGCTGCAAATGGCAGGACAATTTTGGTAAGAGCATGGCAAGTACTCTGCAAATAAATTTGTTTAGGGAAATAACTTAAAATAACATAAAAAAAAATAATCTTGACCTAGGAGGACGAGGTCAGGGTTAGGGTATATCTCACACGTACAGATATGGAGGAAACACTGCAAAAACTGGAGGAAACACTGCAAAATATATATTTTTGCCCTAAATGGGTGATTTTTGAATAGAACAATAGAAGAACATTGGCTAAAGTGTTTATCTCACACGTACAGATATGGAGGAAACACTGCAAACACTGGAAGAAACACTGCAAACATTTTTTTCCCCTAAATGGATGTATAAAAAGGGTGTATCTCACAGTAACATATGCAGTGCTGGTGTAATATGCAGAGTAGCTCACAAGAACATATGCAATGCTGCTGCAATTTGATTTGTGAAGCAGGACTGACTCCTATATATTTCTCTCCCTATAAGAACAATCTGGAACCTTTCCCTAAACTATCTAATGCAGAGTATCTCACAGGAACATATGCAGTGCTGGTGCAATATGCAGAGTATCTCAGAGGAACCTATGCAGTGCTGGTGCAATATGCAGAGTATCTCACAGGAACCTAGGCAGTGCTGGTGTAATATGCAGAGTATCTCACAGTAACCTAGGCAGTGCTGGTGTAATATGCAGAGTATCTCACAGGAACCTAGGCAGTGCTGGTGTAATTTGATTTGTGAAGCAGGACTGACTCCTATATATTTCCCTCCTTATAAGAACAATCTGGAACCTTTACCTAAACTATCTAATGCAGAGTATCTCACAGGAACATATGCAGTGCTGGTGCAATATGCAGAGTATCTCAGAGGAACATATGCAGTGCTTGTGTAATATGCAGAGTATCTCACAGGAACCTAGGCAGTGCTGGTGTAATATGCAGAGTATCTCACAGGAACCTAGGCAGTGCTGGTGTAATATGCAGAGTATCTCACAGGAAAATATGCAATGCTGTGCAATTTGATTTGTGAAGCAGGACTGACTCCTATATATTTCTCTCCCTATAAGAACAATCTGGAACCTTTCCATAAACTATCTAATGCAGAGTATCTCACAGGAACATACGTAGTGCTGGTGTAATATGATTTCTGAAGCAGGACTGACTCCTATATATTTCTGTCCCTATAAGAACAATTTGGAACTTTTCCCTAAAGTATCTAATGCAGAGTATCTCACAGGAACCTATGCAGCGCTGGTGTAATATGATTTCTGTAGCAGGACAGTCTAACTCCTATCTAAATCTCTCCCTCAGATCAGCAGCAGCCTTTCCCTACCCTATCTAAAGCAGAGTGACGAGCTGTGCTATGTCCCTCTAGCTTATATAGAGTCTGGGTGACATGCTGGGTCACATGCTGGACTGGCCAATCACAGCAATGCCATTAGTAGGCATGGCTGTGATGGCTTCTTAGTCACAGTAGCAAAACAAATGGTGATTGGCTGCCCTGCAGCCCGCCATTACATTGCCGAACACCGGACCCGAACCCGAACTTTCAGCAAATTGTTCGGGTTCAGGTCCGGGTCCAAAAAAAACAAAGTTCGTACCGAACCCGAACTTTACAGTTCGGGTTCGCTCAACCCTAATTAGGAGCACTCTCTTAAAGGGAGTGCTCCTAATATCAGCTCGCTACCTTTTTAACCACCTAAGGACCTTGCCTGTTTTTCAGATTTGGCGTTTACAAGATTAAAACATTTTTTTTGCTAGAAAATTACTTAAAACCCCCAAACATTATATATATTTATTCTAACACCCTAGAGAATAAAATGGCGGTCATTGCAATACTTTTTGTCACACCGTATTTGCGCAGCGGTCTTACAAGCACACTTTTTTGGGAAAAAAATCACTTTTTTGAATTAAAAAATAAGACAATAGTTAAGTTAGCCCAATTTTTTTATATATTGTGAAAGATAATGTTACGCCGAGTAAAATGATACTCAACATGTCACACGTAGAACTTTTACCCTTAAAAATCTTCATAGGTGACGTTTAAAAAATTCTATAGGTTGCATCTTTTGAGCTACAGAGGGGGTCTAGGGCTAGAATTATTGCTCTCGCTCTAACGATCACGGTGATACCTCACTTGTGTGGTTTGAACACCGTTTTCATATGCGGGCGCTACTCATGTATGCGTTCGCTTCTGTGCGCAAGCTCGTTGGGACGGGGAGCTTTAAAAAAAAAAAAAAAAATTTCTTATGTAGCGCTACCCCTGGAGGAGCTCCTGTTTGATTCAGGATCGGCTTTCTAAGTTACCTTCTTTGACTTGGTCTAGGGGTGACTTCTGTGAGTGTGACTGAAGAGCAAGTGTCCAGACACAAAATTCAGTTTCAAAGCTTTATTCCAAGGCCCGAACTGGCCAACATCAACAGGGCACACGACAGAAAAGGCTGATGAGCGTAGAGGAACTTTAGTATCAGGCCTTTGGATGTTAGGAGAGAGCAAGCCTGCTCACAGCAATGGCGTAGATCAATTCGTCGCCACCCAATCAGGGTGGGTAAAGTGCCCCCGGACAGGCAGTTAACTCAGGCCTGGCAGCCGGAGCATCACGCAAAAAAAATCACTGGGAGTATGCAGGCCTCTGCCACAGGCCTGCCTCAGGGCCTCTGCCACAGGCTGGACAATTTAGGATTTAGAAAAGTCAGTTTGAGTAAATCCTCCCAGTTAGTTCAATCAATGTCACCCACTGACAGCTTGAGCATACCTGTCATAAGGTGTGGTGACTGGATCCCCGATGGTTCATCTAGGCCTTCCCGACAACCTCTAGTTCTAGGTTCTCCCGAGCCAATTCCCATCGCACAGCTCCCAGCTTAGGATCCTCTCAGCAACAGTTTGAGACCCAGCAAGCCGCTGGGGTCCCTCTCAAATTAAGGTACATGATGCATGACCTCGGCATGGCAGGGCACGGTGGCGGGGCCCATGGATGCGCGTACCCTGAAGGTGGTTACCGCACCTGGAACTCGGGCCCCGCAAGAACGAATCGCCAAAAGCGGCCACAACAGATATGTCCCCCCTCCCAGCATGCCCAACGAGGGAAAAATCCCCCTGATTGGCTGCTGGAAGGAGGTGGATCCCCCAGAACCCCTCTAGCGCCAACTGCCGCCCAGGGGTGACGACGCACCCCTGGCGCGCAGACTGACCTACAGGACAGATTCTGGAACTGGCAGCAGCCTAAATGTCCATAATTCGTGAATGAAAGTAATAAAGCCTCCCATTCCCCACTAGTTTTAGTGCAGCGCCCGTACTGAAAGTAGGGGGGTGCTACACTTATTTATTTTAATGGATTACTTTTATTCCTATTACAAGGAATGTAAACATCCATTGTAATAGAAAAAAGCATGACAGATGCTCTTAAATATGAGATCTGGGGTCAAAAAGACCTCAGATCTCATATTTAGACAAAAATGCAAAAAAAATAAAAATTGTCATTTGAAAAAATGACAACAAGAAAATATTGCTTTAACTGCTTGCCGACCAGCCGCCGCAGTTATACGGCAGCAGGTCGGCACCCCTGCGCGAGAGCCCGTAGCTATACGTTGGTTCTTGCTCAGGCCACTAGGGGCGTGTGCGAGCCCTGCGCTCGCCCCAGACTCCCGTGCGTGTGCCCGGCGGGCACACGCGATCGCTTGTTATAGAGCTAGGACCGGGAGCTGTGTGTGTAAACACACAGCTCCCGGTCCTGTCAGGGAGAGAAATGCTGATATTCTGTTCATACAATGTATGAACAGATGATCAGTCATTTCCTCCAGTGAGGCCACCCCCCCTACAGTTAGAACACACCCAGGAAACATACTTAACCCCTTCCCCGCCTCCTAGTGTTAACCCCTTCACTGCCAGTGGCATTTTTATAGTAATCCAATGCATTTTTATAGCACTGATCGCTATAAAAATGTCAATGGTCCCAAAAATGTGTCAAAAGTGTCCGAAGTGTCCGCCATAATGTCGCAGTACTAAAAACAAAATCGCCGCCATTACTAGTAAAAAAAAATATTAATAAAAATGCCATAAAAATACCCCCTATTTTGTAAAACGCTATAACTTTTGCGCAAACCAATAAATAAACGCTTATTGCGATTTTTTTTACGAAAAATATGTAGAAAAATACGTATCGGCCTAAACTGAGGGAATTTTTTTTTTTTTTATATATTTTTGGGGGATATTTATTATAGCAAAAAGTAAAAAATATTCATTTTTTTCAAAATTGTCGCTCTATTTTTGTTTATAGCGCAAAAAAAAACAAAACGCAGAGGTAATCAAATACCACCAAAAGAAAGCTATATTTGTGGGGAAAAAAGGACGCCAATTTTGTTTGGGAGCCACGTTGCACGACCGCGCAATTGTCAGTTAAATTGACGCAGTGCCGAATCGCAAAAAGTGCTCTGGTCTTTGACCAGCAATATGGTCCGGGGGTTAAGTGGTTAAGAAGCATGGGCAGAAGTGACATTTTGAGGTTGCTTCCGCCCTGCTACAGTATGCTATGGGGACAGGTGGGGGCCATCTTGCACTCACTCGTATCCCATCCGAGCAGGAGGAAGCACCCGATCGCCTCCGCCGCTGCCGACGGCTCTGGTAAGCGGCGGAGGGCGCGGGAGAGCGGCGGGAGGGGGGCCCTCTCCCGCAGCCGATAATGGTGATCTCGTGGCTAATCCGCCGCGGAGACCACCGTTATCGTTTAAAGGACCGCTCACTGAAAAGATGGATATCTCGGTTGTGGCAGCAGCTGCTGCCGTTACCGAGATATCCATCTTTAAAAAAAATTGCGTATATATATAGTGAGGGGTCCTTAAATTAAAAGGCACCTGTCCACAGAAGCAATTAATCAATCAGATTCCAATCTGTCCACCATGGCCAAGACTAAAGAGGCTGTCCAAAGATGTCAGGGACAAGATTGTAGACCTACACAAGGCTGGAATGGTCTACAAGATAATCAACAAACAGCTTGGTGAGAGGGTGACAACAGTTGGTGCGATTATTCTCAAATGTAAGAAAATAACTGTCAATCTCCCCCGGTCTGGGGCTCCATGCAAGATCTCACCTCGTGGAGTTTCAATGATCATGAGAATGGTGAGGAATCAACCCAGAACTATACAGAAGAATCTTGCCAATGATTTCAAGGCAGCATGGGACCTAAGTCGCCATGAAAACAATTGATAGCACACTGAAATCCTGTAGCACCCATAAGGTCCCCCTTCTCAAGAAAGAACATGTACAGGCCTGTCTTAAGTTTGCTAATGAACATCTGAATGATTCAGAGGAGAACTGGGTGAAAGTGTTGTGGACAGATGAGACCAAAATTTAGCTGTTTGTCATCAACTCAACTCACCGTGCTTGGAGGAGGAGGAATGCTGCCTATGACCCTAAGAACACCGGGCCAGATTCACAAAAGAGATACGACGGCGTATCTCCTGATACACCGTCGTATCTCTGTTTTAGGGTCTTCCTAACTATGCGACTGATTCATAGAATCAGTTACGCATAGTTAGCCCTAAGATCCGACAGGTGTAATTGAATTACACTGTTGGATCTTAGGATGCAATACCTCGGCCGCCGCTGGGGGGAGTTCGCGTCATAAACCAGCGTCGGGTATGCAAATTAGTAGTTACGACGATCCACGACGGTTTTTCGCGTTCGCTACGTCGCTGCTAGTCTAGTTTCCCGTCGCAAAGTTAGTCGTCGTTTTAGCTGCCCTGACTTTACACAGCCCACGTATGTGCTGTATAAAGTATGGCCGTCGTTCCCGCGTCGAAATTTACAACTTGTGGCAGGTGCCGTGGTCAGGTGATGTGGCAAGTGGACAATCCACAACTTGTGGCAGGTGACATGGCCAGTTGACGTGGCAGGTGACGTGGACAATCCACAACTTGTGGCAGGTGATGTGGCCAGGTGACGTGGCAAGTGGACAATCCACAACTTGTGGCAGGTGACGTGGCAGGTGACGTGGCCAGGTGACATGGCAGGTGACATGGCCAGGTGACGTGGCCAGTGGACAATCCACAACTTGTGGCAGGTGACGTAGCCAGGTGATTTGGCAAGTGAATAATCCACTTGTGGCAGGTGACGTGGCAAGTGGACAATCCACAACTTGTGACAGGTGTCGTGGTCAGGTGACGTGGCAAGTGGACAATCCACAACTTGTGGCAGGTGACGTGGCCAGTTGACGTGGCAGGTGACGTGGCCAGTTGACAATCCACAACTTGTGGCAGGTGACGTGGCCAGTTGACGTTGTAGGTGATGTGGCCAGTGGACAATCCACAACTTGTGGCAGGTGACGTGGCCAGGTGACGTGGCAGGTGACGTGGCCAGGTGACGTGGCAGGTGATGTGGCAAGTGGACAATCCACAACTTGTGGCAGGTGACGTGGCCAGGTGACATGGCAGGTGACGTGGCCAGGTGACGTGGCCAATGGACAATCCACAACTTGTGGCAGGTGGCGTGGCCAGGTGACGTGGCAGATGACGTGGCAAGTGGACAATTCACAACTTGTGGCAGGTGACATGTCAAGTGGACAATCCGCAGCTTGTGGCAGGTGATGTGGCAAGTGACACGCTAAATACAAGTAAACTGCTGCTCTCTCAGCTGCTACTCACTCTGGTCTCACAAAATGGCTGAAATGGTTAAATAATACTGTTTTTTGAGCTTAGGGAGGGTCTTATGATGTTTCTTAACTAAACGCTTATAAACGCAAACGCGGTAAAACGCAGCGAAATTTGCGGCAAAACTGGTGTTTTAAACGCCGTTTTAAACGCCGTTTTTTGCGTTTGAAAACGTGTGTTTAGATGAGTTTGCATCTGCGTCTCGTGTGCATGGGGCCTAAATAATATACACTGATTTGGGTTTTTTTCACCAAAGAAATGTAGTACAATACACCTAAATTCATGAAGAACAATTATTTATTTGCAAAATTTTATAACAAAGAAAAATGTGTTTTATATTTCTACAACCCTTAATTGTGCCCATAACATATGTAAATATTAAATAAAAAGAAAATACATTCAAAATCCCATACATTCTATTTTTTTTTTTACTCTACACACAGACTGACGGCAATATTGTAGACAGTTTTTTCTACTTTAGGAGACAGTACCTCTGGAGCTCAAATGTGTCTATTTAGTTGCAGAACATTTTATTGCTAGCAAATCGTATTTTCGTTATCCGCTGTGTCAAGAAAATCAACAAGCCACAGTAAATTGTGGTAATTGCTTCAGTATTTTGTTTTTCATAGTGTGACGTCTAAATATAGATCTACTGATCTAAAATGTATACTTAAAGTAAATGAAAAGCCTAGATTATAAAAGAAAATCAGCTAACACAATCAAACTGCCTCATTATATTCTGACAGCGTAATTCAGTTTTTTATTTGTTTTATTTTGAATATCAAAAAAGGTGTTTTATATATCAGCTATTATTTGACTCATTTTTTCACTGAAGATGCACATGGTAGATTTCAACACACAGCTTAAACTGCACATTTATTTACACATACCAGTGTCCATTCTTAACATGTCCTCTCACCACTCCTACATTAGTCATCTTTTTCTAGACAAACTCAATGTCGAGGCTGTACTGATCGAGGATCACACCTTCATATTGGGAGGGATTGCCTGGTAGTCATTATTTCGACACTATTCAATTTGTCTATCCCTCCTAATTCTTCGGTGGCACTCTTAACCACTTCCATACCAGGCACTTACGCACCTTCCTGCCCAAGCCAATTTTCAGCTTTCAGCACTGTCGCAATTTGAATGACAATTGCGCGGTCATGCTACACTGTACTCAAATGAAATTTTTATCATTTTGTTCCCACAAATAGAGCTCTCTTTTGGTGGTATTTGATCACCTCTGCGATTTTTATTTCTTGCGCAACAACTAAAAAAACACCGACATTTTTGAAAAAAATATATTTTTTCTTTTTTTCTGTAATTTCTTTTGCAAATAAGTACGTTTTCTTCTTCAATTATGGGCACTGATATGGCGGCACTGATGGGCACCGATGAGGTGGCACTGATGGGCACCAATGAGGTGGCACTGATGGGCACCGATAGGCGGCACTGATGGGCGGCGCTGGTATGCTGCACTGATGGGCACTCATAGGCGGCACTGATGGGGACTCATAGGCGGCACTGGGCACTCTTTGGCGGGACTGATGGGCACTCATGGGTGGCACTGATGGGTACTTATGGGTGGCACAGATGGACACTGATAGGTGGGCACTGGGCATAGATGGGCACTAAGAGGTGGCACTGATGGACACTAAGGGGTGGCACTGATGGACACTAAGGGGTGGCACTGATGGCATTTCTGGGCATCATTTCAGCCAGTGCCCATGTTGCCAGTCAGTTCCCATTTGTGAGCACTGATTGGCATCGATTGTGTTATTTTTTTTTTATTGGTGTTTTTTTTTTTGCACTGGGGGGCACTGTTTTTTTTTAGCACTGGGGGGCACTCCCTGGTGGTTCAGTGTTGACATCCAAGGGGGGGCTGCGCTGATAAACAATCAGCGCAAACCCCCCTGTCAGGAGAGCCGCCGATCGTCTCTCCTCTACTCGCGTCTGTCAGATGCGAGTGAGGAAGAGCCGATCAACAGCTCTTCCTGTTTACATCGTGATCAGCCGTGGTTGGACACGGCTGATCACGTGGTAAAGAGCCTCTTTACCGAGATCGGAGATGCAGGGTGTCAGACCCACGGGCACGCGCCGGCATGAAATCCTGCAGGACGTCAATAGACGTCCAGTCAGGATTTCACAACCACTTCCCGGACCTCAATTGACTATTGACCGGGCGGGAAGTGGTTAAACTCAAAACCAGCTAATCTTTCCTATTGCCAGTTAAACTCCTACTGCAGATCACTAATGACAACTTAAAACTTACAAGATAGACATGATGTCAGCGCATGTGAAGTAGTATAGTGGTTCATCCACTTCCAGGGTAGACAAATGCACACAGGTGAAGAAGCAGCTGAGGGTTCCGGCTGTGCTGGTGGCTCCCAGCGCTTTCAGAGACTCAGATCGGCTCATAGGCAGTCGCTAACATCTGAATGTGATGTCAGCGACTGTCTCTGACATGATCTAATTTCTCTGGAAGTGCTGGGAGCCACCAGCGCAGTCGAAACCTTCAGCTGGCTCTCCTGTGTGCGGTTTGTCTTCTCTGGGAGTAAATGAGCCACTATACTACTTCACATGTGCTGACATCATGTCTATCTTGTGAGTTTTAACTTGTCATTTGTGGATTAAAGGTCTTCATATTGCTGCACTTACATGGCGCTGCTCTCTCTTTGTTTTTCCATTTACAGAGTCCCTTCTAACTTATTCTGAGCCAGTAGCCGTTCAAAGTCAACGTCTTTTGAGACCACCACTAGCTCTTGAATTGTATGAACTTCCACATATGGATTCCCAGTGACAGAGAGTTTAATTGACAACTCTCTTTTCACCCAGATGACAGAGCACACATAAGTATATGTCTTTTTTTTCTCTGCAGATCACTACAGCTGCAAAACAAAAGATTGCCAAAGCCTGGTAATCCCCAATTCTATTAGCTAAAACTAAACATAGAATTAATCAGGCTATGATCCATGGCAAAATAGAGGCCATCGCCCATGACAATATTTGTAACTGTAGCGGCCTGCTACTTTTATAGCTGGCACTGCCTTAAATTTAGAGGGTAGTCAGAGATTCAACTAGCTCTGACTGTATTGTTTTGCCAAATTTGGGCTTCTGTTCCAGCCATGGCTGTACTGTTAATGACCACTATTGTTGTCTGGGGTGTTGGTACCACCCCAGGCCGAGGGTGGCAGCAGTTGAGTCAAGGCATATTGGGTATTTTTCCTCGACAGCCAATCGGTGGGGGTTGATCGCCTCACTGATCATGCTGGGGGAGAGTACTTAGAAGACAGACGTCATTAGTTCTGGGTCGTCGGTCGTTGGTCGTTGTCGCCGAGCCTGGCCTGTTGTCCCACCACCCCCTGTGAGTGGCCCTCCTGGCCGGGGGTGCATGTTCAAGTGTTCCTGGCCCCGGGACCACATTGGTCGGGGTTGTGATCTACTGAGTAGGCCCGGTAGTCAGGCTGGGTCTACGCTTGCAGAGTGGTCCTGTGCTGTCCATCCTAGAGGGAGGAAGCCCCTTAATAAAGTACCTATTGTGGAGAGCACCGAGCAGAAGGCTGGTACGCTCAGGAGAGGCCTTGAACTTCATTGAAGGACGCACTAATACTGAGAGGCCAAGTGAAGGTCGCCTGTCAGTTCTGAGTTCACAAGAACTTATTTCAAGAAGAGATCCGGGTGCTTAATCCTATGCTGAGAGGATTCTGGACCAAATACATCTCCACCTTTGGAAAGGTCTGTGACATAGACTTTGCTAAAGTTTCCGTGTGACACCCTGGCTGCTAGGCTAGTGAGAGAGGTCTATCCCAGTGCACAATACCCACTCTGGCTAGAGTGGTGGCTAAAGCTGCGTTACTGGAAGCAGGAGTGTTTCCGAACAGTTATACACCTGAACCTACTACCTATTACCCTTCCACCGCTTCAACTACTACTTTTATTCTTTTACCACGTTGGGTAATAAAGCATAGAAAAATAAGCCTAAAGTGTGGACAGCTCTCATCGTATACCCTAGACGGCAAAGGAATAAAGGTAACATGCCGCCCAAAACAATCCAGCAGCTCCTTCGGGGGTAGTGCTACATAACCATGGGAAAATACGGCGTCCCTGGGTGACACACTATTTGCCCTCCAACTTTGATGAATTTTTATTGATGCCTTGGTAAACTTTCTCTGCACTCATACCCTTTATATGCGCACCATGGGCCAGATCCACAAAAACCTGGCGTAACTTAAAAAATCCCATTTAAGTTACACTGCCTTAAAATTTCTACCTAAGTGCCCGATCCACAAAGCACTTACCTAGAAATTTCAGGCCGTGTAACTACAATTCCGCCGGCGCAAGGCGTTCCTATTCAAATGGGGCGAGTCCCATTTAAATGAGGCGCGCTCCCGCGCCGGCCGTACTGCGCATGCGCGAAGTTACGTTACGCCGAGGTACCCACGTGGTGGGTGCCTACCCACGTGCACCCACCACGTGGGTACCTACCGGAGCATGATGGGACGGTGATGCCTATATAAATGGGATGCAAGCCGCGCTTCCATCATTGCAGTGTCAAGAGGCGACGAGTCAACATCGGAAGAGGGGAGAAGAAGAACCTGACGTCACAGAAGACAGCGCTGGCTGCCTGTTACTAATTGAGCTAACACACAAAGATAGCAGGCAGCCAGCGCTGAAGAAGAAGGCACCGGACATCTGCAGAAGAACCAGGGTTCGCCGAGTCAACAGCGGAGAGCGGCGAAGAGAGAACAAGACCCCCGGAGAGCGGAGAAGCCCCCCCCCGGAGAGCGGAAGAAGAAGCCCCCCCCGGAGAGCGGAGAAGACCCCCGGAGAGCGGAAGAAGAAGCCCCCCTGGTATTAGAGCTAATAAAGAAGACAGGGGGGCCTCCGGAGCAGAATAATAAATTATTTTAAAAACCCTTGTGTTGTGTGTTTAATAACTTTTACTTTTTGCCTACAGGTGAATGGATAGGGGTACGATGTACCCATATCCATTCACTTAGGGTGGGGGGCCGGTATCTGGGGGCCCCCTTATTTGAGGGGACTCCCAGATTCCGATAAGCCCCCGCCCGCAGACCCCGACAACCAACGGCAAGGGTTGTCGGGAAGAGGTCCTGTCCTCATCAACATGGGGACAGGGTGCTCTGGGGTGGGGGGGCCCGCAGTGCGCCCCCCTGCCCCAGAGCAACCAACCCCCCCATGTTGAGGGCATGCGGCCTGGCACGGCTCAGGGGGGGGGGGGGCGCTCGCTCGTCCCCACTCCTTTCCTGACCGGCCGGGTAGCGTGCTTTGGATACGGGTCTGGTATGGATTGTAGGGGGACCCCCTACGTCGATTTTTCGGCGTAGGGGGGTCTCCTTACAACCCATACCAGACCTAAGGGCCTGGTATGCTCCTGGGGGGGAACCCATGCCGGTTTTGTTTTTACAAATTGCCGTGGAGTTCTCCCTCGGGAATGCATACCAAATGCCGTCGCTGGAATGGGCTTTTACATGGTGTTACTAGTTTACACTTTGTAACACCAGCCCTAGTTTTACACTTGCAAACTAAAACTTACGGCGAAAAAACGAAGCTGGAAAGCTTTGTGGATCGCCTTAAGTGCTAATTTGCATACTAGAAGCGGCATTTCGACTCGAAATGCCCCCAGCGGCGGATGCGGTACTGCATCCTAAGATTCGGCAGTGTAATTCAATTACACATGCCGGATCTTCTGCCTAACTTTGGAAAACTGCTTCTGTGGATCAGTTCCAAAGTTAGGACAAGGGATACGATGGAGTAACAGCAGTTACTCCGTCGTATCTCTTTTGTGGATCTGGCCCCATGTGCTTGGAGTCATACTTTACCCCAGGGATCCCTTGATTCCCCCTCCCCACTGTTGACTTTTATCCTTCTTCCTTTCTCCTTTTCTGCTCCTCGCCCCTACTTCTCTCCTTCCTCCCATGTTCCATTCTTCTTGTGGTTGAAGTCACAGTATTTACATCCATGCCCTATGGATTCACTATACTATGCCCCTAAGTTAAAATGAGCTCCACCCACATTTTAGTTAATCTTACGATATTGCTGCTATACTTATATTCCTGACAATTTGTGCTAACTGATTGTTCAATGTTCTGTTATGAACTTCTTGATTACATTGTATTTTGGTCTGTCTCAACTATTATTGGGAAAAAATGACCCCCCTTTAAAAGAATCACATGTTGTTGCTTTGCATCCTGAAATTAAGACAGGCACAGTTTTTGTTTTATCCAGCTGTATTTATTTACTAGTGCATAACACCAAGTGAAATATATAACCCCAACATGTCAGAAAATAAAATAAAATAATGAAATCACTGAGTTGGAAAAAGGATCACCCCCTTATATCAGTATTTTGTTGAACTCAGTGGCAGCCCATCCATTAGGGGCCCACGGGAGCCGTGCCCCCCTATCCATGCATACGGCCCCCTGATCTACATTCAGGGTGCCGGACGCATGGATTCCAACAGGGGGTATTATTTTTTAGAAGCACGTGATTAGAACCAGAGCACTGCGCTCCAAGCCCACCCAGTTGTGTGACAAATGCTAATGAATATTCACTATTGTAACACTGATTCCCCCTCCGACCAATAAGGAAGCGGGTCCTGAGACTCATCACCCGATTGGCCGAAAGGAGATCTGATCAGATTGGCCACCAGGAGAAGGAGGGACAAACAAATACTTTGTGGGCAAACCCTAAAAAATGCATTAATGCTGGTGCAGACAGAAGGAGGGAGACGCAGGGGCAGCAAGGAAGCAACCGAAGAGAACAACCTGGAGAGAAGCCGATGCCGCTTGCTGTCCACGAGATGGGGTAAGTGTGGGGCCCTGACCTACTGACTGACCGACTGGGGTGGGTGGCGGCTGCCATCCATGACCCTCCACAAATAACCAGTGGGTGGGGGTAGCAGCGGGCTGATCATTTTCCACCCCCCCCAAAAAAAAAACACCAGCCGCCACTGATTAAACCACTTTTTGCTTTAATTACAAAATTGCAGTTTTACACATCTAGACTTTTCAATATTTCCCCACTCTTCTTTGCAGAACTGCTCAGTTCAGTTAAATTTTTTGGTGACCATTTGTGAACTGCAATCTTAAAGTTACGTCATGAGACTAAAATGTAATTATTTGGCCTCAACACCAAATGATATGTCTGGGGGAAATCCAATACAGCTCACCATCCAAATAACACTATTCCTACAGTAAAGCATGTAGGTTGTAATGTCCTGTTATGGGGGTGTTACTCGGTAGCAGGGACTGGGGCACTTGTCAGGATAGAAGGAAAATGGATGGGGCAAAATATCATCAAATTCTTATCGAAAATCTGCAGACCTCTGCCAAAAAGTTGTCAATGAGAAGAAGGTTTAACTTCCAACATGACAATGACCCAAAGCACACAACAAAACTGACCACACAGTGGTTAAAGCATAAAAACCTCCTTTAATGGCTTAGCCAGAGCCCAGGCTCAAACCCCATTGAAAATCTGTGGAATGATTTGACATGAAATTTAAGTGAACTTGAGCAGTTTTACAAAGAAGAGTGGGCAAATATTGCAAAGTCTAGGGCCGAGTACTCACGAGCAAACATGTCCGTTCGAAATGTCCGACGGGCTGTTTCCGGCGTACAAGGCTGTTTTTTCATTTGGCCCGCTGGCTTGTACACACCAGCGGACGATATTTCCCTGCGGACCTGAACGCGTGCACGTAATCCACGTTTGACGTCACTATAAAGGGAAAGGCCAAAGTCAATGGCGACGCCCTCTGTTCCGCTTTTGCTAGTTACGGCTTTGCTCGTGTTAGTGAAGGTTTGGTTAGAGCTGATTCGCGCTTCTCGGTCTCCAGGCTTTAGCAGGTAGTATTTTCTCGTTCAGTGCGTGTGCTTGTGGGTACGTAGTTGGCATTCGGGTACAGGCGTGCAGTTCGTTCTGCTTAGCAGATTCGTACTGTGCGTTCGTATCTGTGTGTCGTGCGTTCTTTGCAGGTACCACTGGATTTGATTGTGCTTTCTGTTGGAGTGTGTTCTTGACTGACCAGCCGGCCGGTTTGAAGCCATGATGGAGCAGCAGCGTCAATTTTCGCGAGTTGGTGCTGTTTATGGGATGGCTGCTGGATATGTTCATTATTCCAGTACTTTGGCCAGAAACAGGGGGCGGAGGCGTTTCTGGACCAAGAATTGGTTGCGCCAGCGTGACCAGTTCTCACATATGCCTCTGCTTAGGGAAATCCAGGAGAATAATCCTAATGACTATAGGAATTTTCTCCGCATGACGGACCCCGTATTCAACAGTCTGCTGGATCTTCTGTCCCCCTATATCACGAGGCAGGACACTGTGATGCGCCAAGCCATCACGGCCGAGCAGAGGCTTATTGCCACGTTGCGGTACCTGGCGACTGGGAGGAGCCTGCAGGACCTCAAGTTCTCAACAGGCATCTCTCCGCAGGCGCTTGGGGTCATCATACCGGACACGTGTGCTGCCATCATTAAAGTTATGCACGAGGAGTATATGAAGGTAAGTTTCCTCATTTTAACCTCACAATGTGTCTTTAATAATGTGGCAAACTAACTTTTTATTTTATTTCCCAGATATGCTGTGTGTTTAACTAACGTTCCCTTTTCTCACTATGCATGTTGATATCAGCTTTTACATGTTCTTTTTATTTTGGCCTACCTGCATATTTTGATCTTACCCAATATTAACCTGTCCAGCATGCTATCTTCGGGCCAACCCCCACCATGCCACTATTTTTTTATTTTTTTGGTTTTCTAAAAACAGTTTAAACACCCCCCACCCCCCCTTCAAAGTGTTTTTGTCCCCATCAGAGGGCTGTGGAGTCTCTTATTAATTAATTGGCCCTATATATTTGTGCCCCGAAATTCTCCCTTCATAATTTGCAAATGCTATTTAAAAAATGTAAAGTTGCACAAGGATGCTTGTATGATTATGTTTGCAATGTTTATGTGCCAAAGTACTAAATCTCTTTTTTTGTTTGTCCCCACAGCTACCCTCCACACCACAGGAATGGCAGTCTGTGGCTTCCCAATTTGCCGAGCGGTGGGATTTTCCTAACTGCGGTGGAGCAATAGATGGGAAACACGTCCGCATTGTGCCCCCACCCCACTCGGGGTCCTACTATTATAATTACAAGGGTTATCATAGTATCGTGTTGATGGCGGTGGTGTCGGCACAGTATGAGTTTCTATATGTGGACGTGGGGAAGAACGGCCGGATGTCAGATGGGGGAGTGTTCGCACGGACTGATTTCTATGATCGTCTCCAAACTGGTGGTCTGGCATTGCCACCAGATGAAGATAATGTGGAAGGACTTCCGTTTGTGTTCCTAGCGGACGAGGCTTTTGGCCTTGGACCTCACCTAATGCGGCCTTTTCCCCAGAGGACCCTCACCTCAGAGAGGAGTGTGTTCAATTTTCGGTTGTCCAGGGCTCGGAGGGTAGTCGAGAATGCCTTTGGGATCCTCAGCAACCGGTTCCGCCTGTTCCTGACATCGATACATTTGGCGGAATATAAATTGAACACCGTTATATTTGCCTGCTGCATTTTGCACAATTTTCTACGCAGGCACTCCCAGACGTACCTAGCCTCCATGGGCTCTGAGGCAGGACTACCCTCAGAGAACATTCCTGGCCTGGACACTGGTCGCGCTGGCTTGGCCCCCCAATCTGCTCGTGAGGTACGCGACAAATATGTTGAGTACTTCATGGGTCGGGGGGCCATTGCTATGCCAGATCATATTTCTTTCTAATTCGGCCCCCAAAGAAAGGAATATTCTCACAACTAATAAATAATTAGACCATTGGACTTTATACAGTTGTTTGTCATTACTGCTTTTTCTCTATTTTTCTGTCTTCCAGGTTATCTCCAAAAATAGTGCACTTCTAGTGCCAGATTTACTTACTCAGATGTATTAACTAACCACATTTGCACATTATTCACTCATCTACTAACTGGGTATTCAGTCTAGAAATAAGAAGCCACTCTTTTTTCTGCTTTTGATGTCTCATTTTTTTTTTTTATTTTAGTCATTTTTTAACAAGAAATGTGTATTTTTAGGCAGAAAACATTTCCTGCAAATTCTTGAGACAAAATATTGGCTTTTAATTATTTATTTTTTTGTCTTTATTGACAGTGATTATCAATAATAATGATCGAAACACAATGTAAGAATAATTTCACTGAAACTATACGCAAGAATTTTTGGGCTTGTCATTTGTTTGTGTCTAATTTTTTTAACAAGATTTTAACACAACACAAAAAATTTTTTTTTTTTTACAAAAATTAGTTAACTTCTTTCTTTAGGTGAGATTTATTGTTCGTTTTGTGATCTGAAAATGGAAACATTTACAAACCAAAAAAGATCAACACCAAACAAAAATTTAAAAAATGAACAGCAGTCAGTCATATGGATGGTGTGCTTTCACACTGGAACACGCCAAAATTTCTAAATGCACACATTCAGTGAAAACTCGCCAAATGTCATTGGTTAAACAGACAAATGGCCACATGTGCTATCTGACATCATGGGTGATCAATGTCTGTGTTTTGTGGGAGCAAACCCTTCCTCTCAACTACTTGAGGATCGAGGAGGGGTTTGTACCCACAAAGCACAGACAATAGATAGTCTGTGATGGCAGCTAGCACATATTGGCACACTGTGTGTGCATTTAGAAATTTTGGCGTATTATAAAGTACAAAAATTAAAAAGGGTTTTGTGGGCGGGGGATGGGCGGGGGATGGGATTCTGTGGTTCAGTCTTTGACACGGCCCATCATGTCCATGATATTTTTGTAATTTTGGTTGATGACTAGCATCCTTTGTCGCATGTTCTCCATTTCCGTGCTACACTCTGAAATGACATTTCGCACATTCTGCTCCATGACTAGCATCCTTTCCTGCATAATGTCCATTTCCGTGCTGCACTCCATTAGTTGCTGTATAATGATAGAAGCACTTGCACGTGAAAAATGTGCTACTCCATCTTGATCCCCTAAAAAGAAACAAATTGGCATTCAAAATATGTAAATAATTTCCAGCCTATCTGCATATGTTTGGCCCTATTAATATAGGGGTGACACTGACCTGATGGCCTGATAATTTCCACATCCCCAATTTCTTCATCTTCTATCACTCCTCCTTCTTCCACCACCTCCCCATCATCTTCTATCACTCCTCCTTCTTCCACCACCTCCCCATCATCTTCGACTCCTCCTTCATCCATCAATCCACCTTCTTGCAATTTGCCAAATTGTTCTTCCGCCACTTGCCCTTCATCTGATATAAATTCTAAGTCCAAAATAACTTCTTCCTCCTCTCTTCCTTCCTCCTTTCTTCCTTCCTCTTCTCCTTCCACATCCTCTTCTCCTTCCACATCCTCTTCTCCTTCCACATCCTCTTCTCCTTCCACATCCTCTTCTCCTTCCACATCCTCTTCTCCTTCCACATCCTCTTCTCCTTCCACATCCTCTTCTCCTTCCACATCCTCCTCTCTTCCTTCCCCAGCCTCCTCCTGCTCAACATGTGGAGGTGTTTGATTTTCCGGGTGTCTGGCCCTCTCTGCCTCCTCCAATTGCTGGCGTCTTCTTTCCCCTATAAGAAATAATAAAAAACAAAAGGTATACTCATCAGCACACTGATATTGGATATCATAAATCGCACACATTGCATAGACGATACATTTATGATGATTTTTGGTTGTTTATTCTTTCAGCAATCCTCCATTTTTGGCGTAGTTCTAGGCCAAGCTCTGATCCTGCCCCTTTTTTGCAAAGAAGTGACACAAATGGATGTCCCCCCAAAACATTAATTCTCGTCGACCCTCCAAATAAATATACTTTGATTTTTGAGACACAGGTGCTTTGCATTTCAAGATGTTAAAACATCAGCTTTATTTGCATTTTGGAGAATGAATCTTGTTTGCCTGTCACATTCACTCAATTTAATTTCTGTGATTTTGCTATTCAACAATGTTGGAAAACCAAGTTTGGGGCCAGTCAGCCATGTCCAGGTGTGTTGTTCCTGGAGTAACGTCACATTTTTGCTAAACAATGTCATATTACGCGTGTTTACTATTTCACAAAATTTGTTTAAGGTTGTTATTTGACATAAACACAATACAGTATCTACACGTGTTCAAAAGTAAAAGCAGGCCAAGGAGGCAGATGTGAAAAAATACATGTCAACACATTATTGCAGACATTCCCCCCCCCCTTAAATAATATGGACTTACTTTTACGCAGAATTTTGAGGATCTTCTTCATGTGATGTGGCTCCCTCAATTTTAAATCGGACCAACGCTTCCGTAGTTGCTCCTTTGACCTGGTGACACCAAACATTCTCCTCATTCTCCTTGCCACCTTGTCCATTATGTGTGACTTCCTACGGTTCGGTGTTTTGTAGGGCCCACATTCACCATCATAATCCTTCCTCCTCATGATGTAAACCAACTCCACCATTTCTTCGAACGCCATATTAGTGGCTTTATATCTTTTAGGCCTGGATCGGGACGGTCCAGCCTCTGTCCCTTCACTTGCGCCATGAGAGCTCCGTGCCCGCTCGTGTGACATCGCCATCTTTCCTTCCCACAGAGATTAGGGGCGTGGAAACGAGGAAATGTCCCGTCAGGGGCGGAGATGAGGGCGGGGATTATTGCATATGCGGAGTGTCGCGAATGCCAACAACGTATTGACGTAGGTTACGCGGAGAATATTCGCGCGATTCCAGAACCTACACAGTTAACGCCATATTTACTTTTTCAATTGATTAGGGGCATGGCAAAGGTGACGAGGGCGGCGTTTCATACATACGCGGAGTGGATAAAAGGCGCTTGACGTGATTACGTAGGTTACGTGTTAATTCAGCGAGCGGAAGAAACGAGGATTGTGAGAGAGGCAGGTAAGAAATTTAAACATGGGATCAGCAGCGGGCTCTAAAATGTAGAGCAATGGGATGGGGGTTTGGTCTGTTGGTTGCACAGTTTTATTAAGCTATTATGTCTCTTGGATACCAGAATGTGATTTTCATACCCAAATGCTTTTGTAGACATCACAAAATAGAGAGATCAAAAATGCTGTGACTCATTAGTAATTATGTAGGGTGTATTCAGATCAGGCCAAGTATTGTTCTGTGTTGGTTGGACAGAGGTCATTAGGAAGTTTCTTTCATGTAATCAATGCTGAGGGGCAGGATATCTACACATGCAATAGTGCCTTGATGAATGCTGTCATTTGTAAGAATTGTGTATGGTTGTAGATTTATATTATTTCCTGCAATGTAACCAAAGGGGCGGCATGTTAAAAAAAAATGTTAGCTAAAACCAACCAATGGGGCAGAGCTGGCCAGCATTTTCAAAACAAGAGACACTGTGTTTGTATTTCTATATAGGTACTACTTTTTTAACAACATATTCTATCAATGTAAATGCTGAGGCTTTTTTTAATTGTGTTTTTGGTTTCTTTTCATTTTTTCTATCTAGAATAAAAAAAATAAAAAAATAAATTCACAATGGATCTCCTGCAGAGCCAAGACATTATCCAGCATTTGCTGGATAAATTTCGGGAAATGCCCATCCTGTGGGATTCAAAGCAGGACCATTACCACAATAAGGACGTACGAGCGGCAGCACTTGAACAGCTAGCAGCATACATGAGGACATGGGTGCCAGAATGCAGTGCCAACATGGTGAAGGATAAACTTGCCAACCTCAGGGGCACATATAGGAGAGCGTACAAAGCTCACCAAAAGCAGCTAAGATCTGGAGCAGCAGCAAGACCACCAAAGGAACCCAAGCTGTGGTATTACAACCAGATGTCATTTTTGCGGGATCAACTGGAAGGCAGGCCATCAATGTCGAGTCTGAATCCCAACCTTTCCTCCACGCTACCTCCCAGCGGGACTTCCCCAGATCACCACAGCCCTGCAGAGTCGGATGAAGAGGGCCTGGCTGACAGAGAGGCAGATCTGCGCCTCTACGATGATGAGGTATAGTAGTTTCATAACTATTTATGTAATAATATTAATTATTGTTTGATTCTTGACTTGATATTGGTTAATAAAATACAAGCTGGGAAGTAAAAATCTAAAATCGTGGGCAAACAAATAGGTGTCAGGGATGACAACTGCAGGGGTCAGAGGGTGAGTCTGTTTTCAAGTTTAAATTCAAGGCAAAAAATAAGATTCAAGCATGAAAATGTGAGTGAGTATATTCCTAAATATATTACAACATGTCCCTTTTTTTTACACAGGAAGAAGAGACCAGCCAGGAGGTGGCAGATCCTCTCCTCACTGACAGCCAGGCCGAAGGGGTCAGTGGCAGCCAGGAGGAGGCCGGGCCCAGTGGCGTTCAGCAGCTCCCCAGGACAACCACCACCAGCCAGGCTCCTCCACTTTATATTAGGCCACCAGGCCGTAAGAAGAAATTGGGGGCAGTGGAGGAAGCCAGCCTGAAAATGATTCAGGAGGCGAGTGCCATCATGAGGGCCCCCCTCAACCCCACTGAGGCCTACAGTGCCTCCGTGGCACATGACCTGAATCAAGGCACGGAGGAGCAGAGGCAACTGGCAAAGGGCGTGATCAACCAGGCCCTTTGGTGGATGCAGAGGGAGCTGCTGACCCCAGACACTGGGCTATGTGACCCGGCCCGGCTTGCTGAACACCATTCTCCTGCTGCCACATCATCCCCACCTGCAAGGGCCCAGGGAAGACCCGCTGGAAGGCAGCCTGGAAGGAAGGTTGCAAGGAAGAGGAGACGTTGATGCCCTGCCTTCCATTTGATCCCCCACAAATGGCATCTTGTTTGGACTACCACAGCTTGGGTTGCTTTGGTTATGTGCTGCTGCTTCAGATTTTATTTTGTGTGCTTCCTGAGGTTGGCTAGTTTATCCTTCACCATGTTTGAAATGCAAGTTTGCATGTATGTTGCTAGCTGTTCAAGTGCTGCCATTCTGTTTTTGATCCTTTTTATAATTTGCTCAAATAAAAGCCTTTTTGTTGATTTGAAAAACGTGCCTATTGTTTGTAATACTGTGGGTATTATTTTAGGCATCAAACATTACAAATAAATAAAATGATTAATCTAAAATATTCACTAACTCATGTGGGGGGGGGGGGGGGTCATTTGGTGTGCCAACATGGTAGACAATTTAAACAACCTTCAACAAAATCATGTTAAATATACAAACAAAAGCTAAATCAAAACTATTTCCTATTAAAATATTCTAAATGGTGACATAACTATAAACACCTAAAGAAAGTGGGAAAGATAACCATTAAACATTAAAAGCAAAAAAATTGAAATGTGGAGGACCACTAAAAATATGATACGTCGGGCCAATAAAAGTTTGCAAAAATCTTACTACATCACAGCTAACAAATGTCACTTTTGAGTATGGAACAACTCAGTTGAAATAACATGAGCTAAATAACTGATTAGTTATAGCAAGAGAAGAATGAATAAAACGACGGCATCAAGCATTGGTTATTGTGTGTTTTGCTTCAGTGTTCTATTGCTAGAATTAATCTTTCTATTGACGAATGTGCCATATCCCAAAGAAACGTGAGTTTTACCTGAACGAGCGCTCCCGTGGCCTCATTTAGTCTGAGCATGCGCGGGGTTTTTGTACGTTGGTTTTGTGTACTCACCACCAAACATGTACGTTCGGACAGGATTTGAGCGGACGGTTTTAAAACAAGTTTGGAAATAAATGTCTGCTGAAAAACGGCCCGGCGGGCAAATGTACGGTGAAATTCTGTACGCTCGTAACTACACACGACCAAACATGTATGCTGAAACTGGTCCGCGGGCCAGTTTCAGCAAACATGTTTGGTCGTGAGTATGGGGCCTAGATGTTAGTAGAAATATATGCCAACAGGCTAAAGGCTGTAATTAAAGCAAAATGTTGTCCAACAAAATACTGACATAATACTGACAAAATACTGACCCTTTTTCCAAATCAGTGACTCTGTTTCTGAGGGTTTTGCCATAGTAATGGAAGTTTTTCAGGAAAGTGCTCTAAAATCACTTTAAGCACACGCATGCATTAAAGCGGAGCTCCATCCTAATTACAACAGTAGTTTAATTAGACTGCTGTTATCTAAACTGCTACAAACGGATGTTTTTGTTTTCTAAATATGTACAGTACCTGTACATTAGTAAACCTTCCGGTCTGCATCGTTGCTCGAATTTCTCGGGGCATTGCGTCACTTCCCGTTCGATGCAGTGCACTCTGGGAGCTTCTCTCCATAGCTCCCTGTGTTCACTGCGCAGCTGTGATATCAAATATCACGCTATTTCTTTGCCGTTGTCATGGCAAAACAGACGCTCCCGCCTCTCCTCCCCGTTGCTTGTGCGCATGCGCGAGATCGAGTGGTGGATGCTGGGACATCAGCATGCACTTTAAGAAGGGATTTCAGCTGTGGAAATGATCATGCTGAGCCTATAAAGGGTGTCCTGAGTGTCTGAATGACCATAATAATTATTTTTATATGGCGGTCCAAACTCTATAGGTCTAGGAGATTTTACACCAAACACCATTTTTAAAGGGGCTGCATTTATGCATGAGCTGTCCAAACTATCCAACTGTAAGTCCAAATCTGTACAAGTAAAGTGGTCCTCAGTGACCCCTAGTGTCGTTTTCATACAGACCTCCAATCTTGTAATATCAAATGAAGACGGAATATAAACATACCTCTTAGTAACCATCTGATTGAGAGATTCAAATATCAGAGTCATATAGCAACCCTAATGCCTCGTACACACATGATCGGACATTCCGACAGTAAAAGTCCCATGTGAGCTTTTGAACCGAAATTCCAACCATGTGTATGCTCCACTGGACTTTTGCTGTTGGAATTTCCGCCAACAAAAGTTTGAGTGCTGGTTCTCAAATTTTCATACGGTAAAAATTCCTAACGGAAAATCCGATTGTCTGTAGCAATTCCGACGCATGCTCGGAAACAATTTGACGCATTCTCGGAAGCATTATACTTAATTTTCTTGGCTCGTCGTAGTGTTGTACATCACCGCACTCTTGACGGACGAAAGTTCAGAGAACTTTTGTGTGACCGTGTGTATGCAAGTCAAGCTTGAGTGGAATTCTGTCGGAAAAAACATCCAAGGTTTTTCCAACGGAAAATCTGATCGTGTGTACATGGCATTAGAGCCCTGTCAAGCTTCAAGAATATTAAACGTTAAACAATTAGAAATGAAGATGGTTACCCTCTCGAATATATAGTATATTTTGCATACGCAATTGAGGGCCTTTTTCAGCACATATTTTAGGGGGTGAGTTTCTTGAGGTAATATACACTATGGTGAATCTATCACGTAGGGCGGCGTAAGTGTGGGCGGACGTAGCGTATCGTATTTACGCTACGCCGCTGCAACTTAGAGAGGCAAGTGCTGTATTCACAAAGCACTTGCGTCCTAAGTTACGACGGCGCAGCGTAAATGTGCCGGCGTAAGCGCGCCTAATTCAAATTGTGAAGAGGTGGGCGTGTTTTATGTAAATAGAGTATGACCCCACATAAATGACGTTTTGAACAAACGGCGCATGCGCCGTCCGTGGACGTATCCCAGTGCGCATGCGTCGGATAGAATGCCTAAGATACTTTGAACACTGCCTACGACGTGAACGTAACTTACGCACAGCCCTATTCGTGTACGACTTACGCAAGCAACGTAAAAATTTACGCTTGTTCCGACGTCCATACTTTGCATGGGCTGCGCCACCTAGAGACCTGTTTAATATCTTTACGCCGGCGTATGTCTTACGTAAACGGCGTAACTAAATGCGACAGTCGCATGTACATTCGTGAATCGGCGTATCTATCTCATTTGCATATTCAACGCGGAAATCAACGGAAGCGCCACCTAGCAGCCAGCGTAAATATGCACCCAAGATACGACGGCATAGGAGACTTACGCCGTTCATATCTTGGCAGAATGCATGCGTAACTGATTCTATGAATCAGGCGCATACATACAACGGCGCTCATTCAGACTTACGACGGCGTATCTGGAGATACGCCGTCGTAAGTCTTTGTGAATCTGGGCCTATATTACCACAATTATTGAGAAACCTGCCTTTACACCAGTGGTTCTCAACCTGGGGGTCGGGACCCCCTCGTGGGTCAAATGATGATTTGCCAGGGGTCCCCACATCCTGGGCTGTTCTTGAAGCCCACTCCGCTCTCCCAGCCTTTTTGACTGATCAGCATTGCTACCAGGCCCGTCGGAACACAATAGGCAAAGCAAGCAACTGCTTGGGGCCCCCGAGCTGGCCAGGGGCCCCAGCAGGACGGGCCCTTACCTTGCCGCTGTGCAGCCGCTTAGGGTGCCTATGTTTGTCCCTGGTCCTGTACAGTTTCAATGGAGGACACAGCCTGTCAGCCAGCGCAGCCACTGCATTTTCTGGACTGGTTGCTAGGGCCGCCCCGCTTGGCGTCTAGTAACCAGTGATGTTACTCACTATCAGACAGGTCAGGAGGGAAGCCTGCGCTTAGTGCTGCACAACTCTCTGGGGCCCCGCCCCTCCTCCGGCGCCCAGTGGCATTTAGCAGGGACTGGTCTTCACTCGTCTCCATGTGATCTGAAGCTTTCCCAGGCAGCTGCTGTAACGCTCCTGCGTATGAGTTTTAATTTGTGATTCAATTGGATCTCAGCTGCGGAGGTTTCTCAGGGTTAAACCACTACTTCACTCTCTTGTATGGTCAAAGAGTTAGGGTTTAGTTCATCACAACCTCTATTAGAGAAACAACTTAATCCTGAATGCTTATTAAATCATAAGCAATGTATATGCAGATGAAAATAATTAGGGAGAATGTTCTTAAATAACTGCTAAAGTAGGAAGCTAGGCTGTGAGTTGAATGCAGGCAAGATTATTGCATGAGTCTATGGCAAGTATTATAAGTAGTGAAACCAGCAGCAATAACTTCACAGTACTCAGATAAATAACCAGGAAATGTCTGACAAGCAATGAAGCATTTAGTTAACAAAGTCCATAGGTGAACACAACAGGTTGATCACAGTAAGACTGTATAAGGTATTTTTATAGGATACTTGCGGTACTGAAGACAATTCCAGGCTGGATTGTGTTATCAGGTTGTCACTGGCTGTTGGTAGGAATGCAGGCTGTAGGTGGAGATAGCCAGAGGGTTAGAGCAGTCCCTGGAGTGCTGATGGCTGGAGCTGAGAGGAGCTCTTGTTCCCAAGAGGGGTGTCCGGGGTCCAGGTAGTGGAGGTCCAGAGGTCCTGTCAGCGGTTCCAGGTGACGGCAGGAGTACAGCAAAATAGCAGCACATCCTGCCGTCATTACTGGAGGCTTAAATAGCCCGTGGAGCGCGGGAGAAGCCGTGGACGCTGGGTCGCACTTCCGCGTTCCAGCGTGGAACGCAAGCCTCGGCGCGCCGGAAATGACGCGCATAGATTGAAGGATGGAGCGCAGCTGTCTGCAGGATGGACGGCTGCGCTCGATGTAAACAGAATAACGCCAGTGCCGTTACAGCTGCACACTGGCTGCTAACTTCTCTCTCTCTCTCCCTCCCTCCCGCACTCCTTTGGGCATAACAGCAAGTAGAAGAACCGTGCTGGCAGTGAGTGAGTACACTTGATATATCACAGGGATCCAGCCTGTCCCTGACAGATGCCTCTGATCCTTCCCACGCGTTCCCCCTTCCTCTCCCTGTGCTTGGTAATGGAGGTGAAGTCCGCTCCAGCCAGCTACTGTCTCTGTCTGATGTTTTTACAATAACTCCATGGTGCCTCTCTGATACTCCCCTGTGCTCTCCCCCCTCCTCTACTTGGGCTTGATAACAGAGGTCACTGCAATGGCTCGTTTTTAGCCTCACAAACTGCACACCTCCTGTCCCTGTTTTCTCTGCATGCCTGGTTGCTGTGAATCTCCCTCAAACAACAAAAAAACTGGCTGTGTTGGAAAGGTTCTGACTACAAACAGAGCACACAAGTACTGTACATAAGCTGACATGTTGTAACCTATCATTTAAAAAAAAATGTAATGTAGCGGGCGGGGAGGGGGTGTGTTGTCATATTCTGCTCCCTATCGCAGAATGCTGCGGAAGTCACGTGGCGGCCAACTGCGCATGCGCAATGCGCTCCAACGGCAAATGCGATGCGTTCCACAGGATTTACGACACTACACTCCAGTGAACCCATCACAATTTGTCACACAGAACGGGAGAGAGAGACACACATTCAGAGCGACAGAGAAATATAGATATAGAGGTACTGAGATACATTCACAGCGAGAGAGAGATGGTGTACATATATTGTATATAAGGGAAGTAATGCACATAGGGGAGGTAATCCCCTCCCTGAGCCCCGGTTCTCTCTCATTATCTCTATATCTGTATCTCTCTCTCGCTCTGAATGTATCTCTATATCTCTATTTCTCTCTCGCTCTGAATGTGTGTCTCTCTCTCTCTCCCCTCGCTCTGTGTGTGCTAATATGTCACTTCCGTGACAAATTGTGATGGTTTCACTGAAGGGTAGTGTCGTAAATCCTGTGGAACGCATCGCACTTGCGGTTGGAACGCATTGCGCATGCGCAGTTGTCCGCCACGTGACTTCTGCAGCATTCTACGATAGGCAGCAGAATGTGACAATACAGGGGCCCCCAGGGGGTGGGGCATAAAAAGAACATAGGGAGGGAGGAGGGGGCCGGGGGATGTAAAAAGAACATGGGGGGGGGTTGGGGGGCCTCCATGTCCATTTTGCTTGGGGCCCCCAAATTCCTTCAAACGGCCCTGATTGCTACTCATTGCAATTCCCCGCCAGCACTGCCACTCATCCAACCCCCCCCCCCCCCACACCAAGGAGCAAGAGAAGTAATAAAAATAGAGAATACATGGAATATAGAGGAAAAGAGCAGGATGAAAGAAAGAAAAAGGGAGAAAAAGAACAAAGATGGCTGGAGAGGGATGGAGAAAAAAAAATTTGAATAAAGAGAGATAAAAGAGAAAGAAAGGAGAACAAAGAGAAGGAGTTGTACATCCTAAAATGTACCATAGGGGTTTTAATACTGTATGAGTGGAAGGGATTGCTAAATGTCCGTCGGTTAGGGGTGCCATTTACTTGTCTTGCCTAGGGTGCTGACAACCCACGCTATGAAAATAATTTTACTGCTAGGGGGTCCCCACAACTTGGAAAATTTTATCAAGGGGTCATGGCATTAGAAGGTTGAGAACCACTGCTTTACACTATGATGGAAATATTGTTATTAACATTATTGTGGACTTTTGAGAGTGGCCAGGTTTAAAGAAATTCTAGGGACTGGACAATTTAACTAGCCCTTGAGTTATGTGTGTGTGTTTTTTTTTTTTTTTTTCATTTGAAGTGATGGGGGAAGAAAGGCAACTGGGGCTGTCTGTCTTTTTATGGCAGGTGATGACCTCAGTTGACCAAAAATAAGAGCACTCTCTTCACCTCCCCCCTAGAACTGAATGTTGCAATGTCTTAGGATATGTGAGAAGCACAGTAGACCAAAAAGGTGGAATTTCAGCCAATCAGAACTCAATGCCTCTGCGGGACCAATGAAAGTATTCCAGGGGGGTGATTGGTGAAACCTGGATGAGTGGGAGAGGAGCAGAGGGGGGTATAAAAGCAGACCCCCCTTTCTCTCCCCCTTGGCCTCATAGTCTCAGCAAGCATGGAGACATAAGGTCTGTCTGTGTATTGTATTCACATTACTGTATTTTTCTGTTTTTCTTTTTTTTAAGTAACTTCTTCTGTCCGGTAATAGGCCTTAATATACGGATAGCATTTGTATGTCCATTGTAACAATATTCTCTTTCTGTATTATTACTTTGTATATAATTGGTAAAATCTTTCAGCCAAGTTCCTCCACCCCAAACTCACTTTTCCATGTCTTTATGGACCTCGCTTTGTGCGCTGGTCCAAATCATTTGGTGGAGGAGGGATTACAGTGTTTTATCAGAGATTGGGCTTGGCCCCTTAGGTCCAGTGAAGGAAACACTTAAGACATTAGCATACTAAAACATTTTGGACACTTTCATTTTTCCAACTTTGTGGTAACAGTTTGGGGATGGCCCTTTCCTGTTTCAACATGACTGTGCATCAGTGCATCAGTGCACAAAGCAAGGTCCATGAAGACATGAATGAGTATGTTTGGGGTGGAGGACCTTGACTGACCTGCACCCCTACACGCTCATATGGTTAAAATATTTATGAGGCCCTTATAGCAGTTTTTAATGATGTATTATGTAGCACTTGTAAGTTTCCCGTTTGTTTTCTGTTCAGTTTGTTCCCCTAATTTGTTTGTTTTTTAATATGTCTTTGATAGACATCTTCTGTGTATGGCCACCGAGCTTTCTCCTATGTGTCATCGCTATGACACTGTATGGTGTTGTGGCGTTTACAGTCTAGTCTATAATAATACCCCCGCTTATGTGGCATCTATCATCATTATTATAATTTTTTTTCTTTTTGCTTATTATCTCCATCTAGTATTATTTATATTAACATAACCCGCAATCCGTGTTAATAGTCTCCAGGGCGGCATTTGATGTCCCGTAGTTGACTAACGAAATATGAGCCAATCAGAGTATATGTGGGGTGGGCTTCGCTTGTCTTATATTGGTCCCCAGCAAAATGGCCACAGCTCAGCCTGAAGAAGAGACTTGAAAGTCTCGAACGCGCGCACCTCCCGCGCCCGGAAGTGACGCCGACTGCAGCCGACAGTGGAAACCTGACCTCAGCCTGTGAGTTCCGAGGGCGCCTCGGTTCCTGCCGCCGCTGCTGTACAGGGAAGGACATCTCCACGCCGCCTGCACTAGGACATCGTGCTGTCCCCGGGAACTCCGCGCATGACACCCTTACTTTTGCTTGTACCTACGTTTGTAATGTGAGTAGGTTTTTCACATGCTTTTAATAATTTGCCTCGATTAAACTTACTTGCTACGCTTAGAAGGCGCTGCATTTTGTCTTTCTTTGTCCTTTTACAGATCATACTTCATCTGTCAGCTGGCTGTCATCTAAAGCAAGGCTATAGTCATATAGTGCTGTGGACAATTTGTTGGACTATAGTATTTCCTCAAAAGCACTTTTCTCTGGGACTTTACCCTTTCCTCTCCAGTTCCCTTTCCCTACCTAATCCCATCCTATATATCCCAGGTAGTGACTTTGTAGACATTGATGGGGAGTGCGCTCAATTATCATGTTTTGTCTTAAGTACATGATACACAAAGTACTTGCCTGCTAAGTTACGGCGGCGTAGCGTAAATGCGGCGGACGTAAGCTTGCCTAATTCAAAATAGGCTGAGGGGGCGTGTTTTATGTCAATTTGGGTTGACCTGACGTGTTTGAGTTTTTTTTTGGAACAGCGCATGCGCCGTCCGTGTACATATCCCAGTGTGCATTGTGGCGAAGTAAGCCGCACGGTCCTATTGGTTTTGACGTGGACGTAAATGACATAAATCCCTATTCACGGATGACTTACGCAAACAACGTAACATTTTCAAATTTCAACGCGGGAACGACGGCCATACTTAACATTACTATTCCAGCTATTTGATGGAATAACTTTAGGCCTGATAATGCATTACGTAAACGGCGTATCTGTACTGCATCGGCCGGGCGTACGTTCGTGAATAGGCGTATCTAGTGATTTACATATTCTACGCCGACCGCAATGAAAGCACCACCTAGCGGTCAGCCTAAAAATTACACTTTAGAATAAGACACTTATGCCGCTCGTATCTGAGCCTAATTTAAGCGTATCTGGTTACCAGAATACGCTTAAATTAGCGCCGGCGCACATTCAGACTTATGATCCACCTATAATATAGAGCTGCTGTCCAAAGTTTGGCCAGTGTGTAAAAGTATAGTTAAAAGTATGATAAAATAGTGAATTTTAAAAGTATTCACTTCCAAAGTTTCAAAAAAGAAAAAGCCTGTATGATAATAGGTAATAGTCCTGATGGGCCAGCAATACTGATCCAGTACTCGGTGATCTCTCAAAATCTAAGGGCATGACCCAGGAAACACAATGAGAAACCCAAATAGTCCATATAACCAGTCATCTTGGCCACTCCAGGAACATATGGGTAAAGGATTAGCAGTACCAGCATAGGTCCATAGGGGTTATGTAAACATAGTGTTGCGCCTGTTTACTTCCAATACCGGTGCTATTGAAACTTAGAGGGTGATCAGAGCATTAGTAGACTCTGATCCAAATTGTTATGTTCAAAACAAGGTCTCTGTCTCAGCTTGGCTGTGCTGTGGGCTCATTCTGTTGTACTGGGGTGTTCTTCCCACCCCAGTGCAGTAGATGGCAGCAGTGGAGTCAAGGTTTGGGTGCTTTTCCCCAGCAGCCAATCAGGAGGTTTGAGCCTCACTGTGCATGCTGGGGGAGGGTATTTATGGGGCAGACACCATTAGTCTGGGCTTCTTCCAGTGTGGCACCCACCTTTAGGGTGGCCACATCACGGTGCCCCGGCGTTATGGCCTACCTGGTCGGGGCGTGCGTGCCACGCAGTGTTCCTGGTTCCGGGACCAAGTTGGTCCGGAACTTTTGAGCAGCGGCGGGAATCCAGTGATCGATTTTTGAAGATCTCAAGCAGCATAGCTGTTCGGTGGGGAGTCCATCTGCGAAGAGCCAATGAGAGGCTGCCGATCCAAAAGGATTACGACAAACCACCGGGGATCAAGGTAGCCGGACACTGAAGGGTTGATCACCTGTCAGTGGGTACCTGAGCGACTAGAAGAAGGAGATCCAGGCGCAATTCCTTAAGGAGGGTTGTCTCCATAATTGTAATCAGTGAGGGCCTGTGGCAGAGGTTTCTCCCTGAGTACATTCCAGGAGGGTCTGTGGCAGAGACTTTTCCTCAAGTTCAAGTTCATTCCAGGAGGGTCTGTGGCAGAGACTTTTCCCAAGAAAGGTTCGAGTGGTACTCCGGTTGCCAAGTCAGTGAGAGAGGCCTGTCCGGGTACACTAAGCCCACTCAGACAGGAGTGGTCCGGAAAGTGTTACATGTGGGGGCAGGACTGTTTCCAAATACTACGCCTGAATCTACTGTTCTCCTTCTTCTTTCAACTCTATCCTTTCATCACCAGTTTATTGTTTTTACCCGGCTGGGTAATAAAGAGCACAGCAAAAGACACCTGTTGCGGACATTCGTTTACTACTGCTATATGCACCATATACCCCTAGCAATTCAGAGAGCCACGAGGTAAATGTGCCACCCAAAACAAACCAGCAGCTCCTCCGGGGGTAGTGCTACAATAGAAAAACTATCTAAGGGGATATTTAAAGTATTCAGGTGCACCAAGTCAGATAAGCCAATGTTATATGTGGAAATAAAACAATACCCCAGTAGAAGAAAATAAAGATGCCAAATCATTCCGTAAAGTTGAATTCTGTAGTGAAAGGATTATTTATGTTTAAAATAACCAGGGTCACTATTATGTCCTTTTGCATACAGCAAGTGATTTGCCTTTTGTTGGGATGTGAAGAACAGTGTTTTTCCTTTATCCACCGGTTTCATTTTAACAGAATAAATTATTCTTAGATATCATGTTTATCATGTTTCCTTAAAGTGATAGTAAAGGTTCAGATATTTTTTTAAAACAAACATATCATCCTTGCCTCCACTGTGCAGTTTGTTTTGCACAGAGTGGACCCGAACATCCTCTTCTGGGGTCCCACGGTGGCTCTCATGGCTCCCCCCGCAAGAGCTAACCCCCTCTGGGAAGCTCTCTCCCAAGGGCGCACTCCCGTGTGATACAGTCGGCGGCCATGGCCACCGAGTGTATGACTCCGCACCGGGGCGCCGCGCCATTGAATTTGATTGACAGCATCGGCAGCCAATGGCTGCGCTGCTATCAATCTAACCAATAAAGAGCCGACAAGCCATTTGGAAAGCGGCACGGGATCGTGCCCACTGAAGTTCGGGGCTCAGGTAAGTAAAACGTGGGCTCGGAATATTAGAACTGTAACAATAACCACTGCCAGTGTATGGAAAATAAAATTTTCCATGTAAGCTACGAAAAAAAAATTGTTATTTGACAGACATACATAGGTCGAATAGGGACATTGCCTTGTTCGTGCTTTTTTTTTTTTTTTTAAAGTAGCCTTCTAAGCTAATAACCTCCCATGGAGAATCTAATATCTGCCATTTTAGTAAACACATTTTGTACAAGAAATAAATAACATTTATTGAACTGCAGTGAAACCTTTTTGATTGCAGTAATAAAATATATTTTACTATAATATGATTTATGTTTGCATTTCATTTAATTTGTTTAATTTATGAAGCAATTAGGAATAATTATCATGAAATTAATGTGTTTTACTTTCCAACTACTGCAAGTCGAAACCTAATCTGTTCAGCTTAAAACTAAAGGAATATACACTTCATTAAAGGACAAACTCGCTATTATTACATAAAGCTACTCTCTGGAATGTAATGTGGACTGAAGCCCTGTACACACGGGCTAGAATAAAAACCGTTGGTTTTCTCGATGGGATTCCTGGCAAGATTTTCTTGCCAAGCCCTGTGTACAGACGCACATTCAAGAGAACCACCGTTCTTTTGAATGGCAAGAACGCAGTGACGTCATTGACTACAACGAGCATGTGATGCCGTTTCCGCCATCTTGCTTCACCCTACCTATGCCTTGGAAGCTACCGCACATGCGTTGAAGTCTCATCGAGCATGCATGGGTTTCCATGGAGGCGGGTAAGCATACACACGCTCGGGTTTCTCGGCTGGAAAACACTGCTGAGAATCCCGACGAGAAAATAGAGAGCCGGTTCTCTATTTTTCTCGTTGAGATTCCTGGCAGTTTTCTCGAGGAAAAAACATACACACGAACGGTTTTCTCGACAAAAAGCTCTGCCAGCAGTTTTCTTGCCTGTTTCTTGCCGAGTGTGTACGAGGCTTAAAGCTCACACAGCAACTCCAGTAGGTGCAGCATCCCCAGCATCCCAAACATTTATCACCTCCCCAGCCACATTCTGGGCACCTCCTCCACGAGTTCTGATAAATATTAACAAATCATTGGTTGGTCCTCCTGTTCTATGTTCTGGAAGTTTATTGCAGAGTCAGACAGGCACAATTAACCATCTTAGACAAAAAACAATGATTACCATTCCACTGAGTACAGTGAATCCAAAAATACAATCTAGCCTGACTAGGGCAGGGCAATTAATCATCATGCATCAATGCAGCCCAATCAAGTATCCAATGTAATTGTATTACATGTCCAGTCATATAGGAAGATCATTAATCTGTCAAACTATGACATTGTGTCTGGTAATGTAACCGGAGTTGTCTAACAAGCAATAGTTGGTCTTATGTAGGAATTTAATCTATCTGAACACTGACAATGTTATGTATAATGTAGGTTTTGGTCATAAACATGACAAGGTTTCACTTGGCATGTACTTATTTTTTATTTTTTTACACAGGATTCCCGGAGCGCACGTTTTAACTTTTTTTACATATCATACAACTGTTGAGCATTAAAAAGGGAAAGGGGCAGTAAAAGAACACTCACCCAATGATTAGTAAATGCTTACTGAATCTTGTACACTTTAGGCTCGGTTCACACTGGTGCGATGCAGAAACCCTGCGAATCCAGTGTGGGTTCCCACATCACACCTGAATCCCACAGTGGTTCACACTGAGAACTGCAAACTACTGGGTGTATCAATGTAACGTTAATGACTCCCCCAGATTGGTTCGCAGATCGCAGTGTGAACTGTGAAATGGTGCAGAAATCGCATTGCCTTGGTGTGAACACCCATGCGATCCAATTCCAGTGCGGACCAATAAAAGGGTCCTGCACCATGCCATTCCAATTTTTTAAATGCATTTTTGTGGGGGGACGGGACGATGTTTCATGAATTAAAAAAATAACGGGGGTTTGCTGACAAGATGACTGGGAGGAATCAGCCAACCACCCGGTCTCAGCTGGATCCCTCCACGTATCTGAGCAAGACCATCCCGGCGATGTTCCGCTTTCAACCCGCGGACTTGCAGGCCGCATCTCCAGCCTCGGGCTCTAGTGTGGAGCTCTCCTCGGCCGCGCCTGCCGCAACCTCGGGACCTCCGCAGGGTATGATGGCAGGGTACCCACCACCCCCTCTGTGCATGGTCGATTTGCAGCAAGTGGCCCTGGACATTAAAACTGCTATGTATGCTGCAATCGCGGATCTGAAAGGGGAGATCAGAGCAGTGGCCACTCAGATGGAGCACGTGGAGTCAGTCGCCATGACACACGGAGCTGCCATCCAGCAGGTGCAAAGAGCCTCCACTTCCCATGCCCAGCATCTTATCAAAATGCACAGACACCTGGAGGATTTAGATAATAGGGGTCGCAGGCACAATTTACGTGTCAGGGGGATCCCGGAGTCTGTATAGGGACCCCAACAATTACAGCAAGCTGTCTGGACGATCTTTACTACATTGTTGGCAGACCGCATGATGCTCCGGTGGAGATGGAGAGATGTCACAGGGCACTCCGGCCCTGGAGGATTTAGATAATAGGGGTCTCAGGCACAATTTACGTGTCAGGGGGATCCCGGAGTTTGTAGAGGGACCCCAACAATTACATAAAGCTGTCTGGGCGATCTTTACTACATTGTTGGTAGACCGCATGATGCTCTGGTGGTGATGGATAGATGTCACAGGGCACTCCGGCCCAGGGGTAGGGAAACAGAACCGCCTAGAGACACAGTTTGCTGCCTAGTGAATTTCATTCAGAAGGAAGAAATTCTGCGGTTGGCGCGCAACCAGGCCAACTTGAAATATGAAGGGGCGTGCATACAACTGTTCCAGGACTTGTCCGCCATTACTTTGCAGCACAGACGAGCCTCTCCTACAATCCCTACGTGATAGGCGCATTCTGTACAAATGGAAGTTCCCGTTTTGTCTGCAAGCGTCGGCTGGCAATCGGACAGCATCTTTGAGACCACCCGCAGACTTGCATCAGTTCTGTGACACTCTGGGCATCCCTGTTGTTCGTGTTCCTGACTGGTATGGAACTTTCTTTCAACCTGAGTCTTGGATCCCCACCCAGCCGGATGACACCCCACGATCCCAGCGGAATCGGCAGAGGCGACGCATACCTTTTGAGACATGGAGACGGAAGACAGCCCTCGAGCTTCGCCATCGTCCGTTCAGCGACGGACGAATCACTAGGGACTTTAGACATGGTTTGGTAATTTGATCCCTACTTCCCCCCTTTTTTTTGGTTGCTCCCCCCCTAATGCTCTGTGATCAGGGTCTGTTGTTGATGCCCACACGATCACCCCAGACTTGACCCGCTATGGATCGCTGCACTTTCTATGACCAGATTTACATGCAGTACAGGCATAGGCTGCTGCCTTTACTTCAGGGATATATGCCTGACGACTAACTCTGGCATTCGTGAACCCAGACCCAGACTTTCTTCTACTGCTGCAAGGGATCTAGCTATCATGACCCGGGACATGGGATTATACAGGTTAGGAGGTGGGCTTTACCTCCCAGATGTGCACCCTTCTGTTTTGTTTTTGTTTTTTCTCTTCTTTTTTCTGCTTTGATATTGGACTGTTTTTAAACGCTAGCCACAGGGTCCTGGGGGTTATTAAGGGTGTAGTAGCTTACTAGCCTTGCAGCCAGATTACAAGGTCTGCCCGTCACAATTGGGGATGGAATTCCAGCAGATGCTACCTCTAACCCATGCCAGATGCCATGAACTGCTCAATGCCTTATTGCCGTGGTTACAACCTTGCCTATTTTGTTCTAGTTCCTTGCTGTCCTTTTCCTTCCTCTACCCTCCCCGTCTTTCACATTCCTTCTACCTCCTGTTTTCCGCCCTTCCCCTAATGCACCTTCCTCCCTTTTCTCCCTCCCTTCCCTCCTATGTCCATTTCTTTTCCCCCCTTTTTATCTCCATCCCTCCCCCGCTGTTTCTGTGACTGTGTGGCTGTCCTATTTGGGTATCCCTTGAATATACGTTTTTGTGGGGGTCGGGGGGGGTGAAGTAATGTGATATGGGGATCGGTGTATGCTTACTTGATTCCATGCTTAGACTTTTGGTACTGTTGAGGTGTGTCTCTTGAGGGCCACGGGGCACGGCACTAGGTCTCTGACCGGGCCTGGGGACCCAGGAGATATATCTTATGAAGAATTTTGCTCACGCATAACTCTCTGGTCGTCTGACTTTTGTTAAGATACAATGGTTCAGGGGAATAGTTCCTCTCTGACACTATTTTTGCTGAAAGCATATGTTAAGGGGATCCTATATTGGGAATAGTACCCATTAGGCTTTGGTTGAGAAGTATGTTTTATTGACTCTCTTTTCACAGTTTTTTTTCTGTCATTATTGTTATTATTGTTGGGGTTTGACATTGTGTTACATATCAACTGGCCTCTGCATTCCCCGAGACACTAAATATCCTGCTTTGGTGCTGACGATGTGGCCCATAGGGTCTGTATACATGGAATGCCCGTATAGGGTGGCTTGCCCAGGAATGCAGAGGACATTATGATATTCTTCCACCCAGGTTGCAGCTCTTAGGGCTGAGGAGTGAAAAACCAGGCAGTGCAGTGTTATGCTCTATTGTGCCCTGGATTCCTCCTTGAGGGAGGGCTTCGTGGTGGTGGTGGTAGAGAAGCCGTGGGGAGCCTGTCACAGTTCTGTAGGCGGACTCCAGCGGTACAACCTCTGCTGCATCAAATTTATGGGGGTTTCTCTCTAATATAGCAAAATGTTGGTCTGTAGGATCCGGATGGTGAGGTAGATAGTTAGTCTTAGGTTCAGGTTTTCTTCCCCACATCAGGAGAGGCAGGTTCCCCTCTTGTACCTTCCGGTGCAGTGTTGGATCATCCTGTTATAAGGAGATCCATTACTCTCCTAAGGTAGTGTAGCAGGACTTAGACTACCTCCGGTATTTACTCTGTTGACCCTATAGGGTCCCTTGCCTGCCAGGGTAGGCTTTCCGGTTTGAATTTCCAGATACCAAGCATATAGATATAGATAGGTGCTGTATCTAATCTTACCTCTATTCTTATCTCTTTTTTCCCTCCTCTTCTCTTCTCTTTCCCCCCCCGCCCTTATTTATTTTTATTTTTGTTTTGCCTCTCTCCGAGGTTACTCTCTCCGTCTATAGTTGATAAGAGAGTTGATAAGAGTGGGTGACGTTACATCGGGTACGTTCACATGTCGTCAGCTCCTCTGTCTCTTAAGGTTTTTTCGGTAAATGCTAAAGGCCTCTTCCTGAGAAACGTACAAATTTTTTGGCAGAAGCTCATAGACAAAGAGCCCAAATCGTCTTTTTTCAGGAAACTAATTTCAAGTCTAATGCTATTCAACGTCTCAACAACAAGACATATCCAGAAGTTTTTCATGCGACCTGTGCTGACTCTAAGGCCTCGTACAGACGAGAGGATATCCGCTGGAAACGGTCCGCCGGACCGTTTCCAGCGGATAAATCCTCTGGCGGATTTGGATCTGATGGCTGTACACACCATCAGATCGAAATCCCCGCGGAATACATCCGCGGTGATGTGGTCGCGCCGTCGCCGCGACGATGACGCGGCGACGTGCGCGACCCTGGAAGGTAAATATTTCCACGCATGCGTCGAATCATTACGACGCATGCGAGGGAGTCTGTACAGACGACCGGATCAGTCCGCTGGACTGGATTCCAGCGGATAGATTTCTTAGCATGCTAAGAAATTTTTATCCGCTGGGAATCCGTCGGCTGGATTTTTATCCGCCTGAAAATGTCCGCTAGGCCGTACACACGACCGGATCTATCTGCTGGAACTGATCCACGGATCAATCCCAGCGGATCGTTTCGGTCGTGTGTATGGGGCCTTAGACGAAAGGGGTAGCGATTCTGCTTGCAAAGTCGTTCACGTTCCACCTTACGGATCAGGTAGCTGATCCGGAGGGCAGATTCATTTTCCTTAAAGGAACCTGGAAGGACAGGCCAGTAACGCTGGCCAACATATATTGCCCCAACTCCAAACAGGTTTCCTTTCTAAAAGATACACTTTTGAAACTCACCTCGTTAAAGTCAGTTCTCTTAATTCTTGGAGGGGATCTGAACATGGCATTGGACCCGATGCTTGATATATCCACAGGCACTTCGTCCCTCCCTTTCTCAGCCTTGAGACAAGCGAAACTGGGACTGGCTTCTCTAGATTTGCATGATACATGGCGCACTCTGAACCCCCGGGGAAGAGATTATACATTATTTTCTCCCCCACACCGAAGATATTCAAGGTTAGATTAAATTTTTATATCCCAAAAAGATTTGTTGTACCTCTCCGAAGCAACGATTGAAAACATGGTCTTGGAATTAAAGCGAGCGAAGAGGGTAGGAACCCAGCTGTTCAGAGGGCCGACCTGATAAGAGACTTTTTACACAAACATTGCCCACAGGCGCTGTCCACGGAGGATAGACATTCTTTGGAATCTCTGTTGTCCTCAGAAGAATGGGTTGAAGCGCTAAAAGCCACGAAACCTGACAAAAGTCCAGGGCCTGATGGCCTCTCGGCACAATACTATAAGTCCCGGGTTTTTATAGAGCCTTTAATTCTCTTTTGAGTTCCCCTTGCACTTCTAATACTTTACTAGAAGCATATATCGTGGTGATACCCAAGGACAATAAGGACCCCGCTGACATAGCGAATTATAGGCCGATCTCGCTCCTGAATGTTGACGTTAACATTTTCTCAAAAATCCTTGCGAGCCGGTTGGCTTATCATGTCCTGACATGGGTGGGTCTTGATCAAGTAGGCTTTGTCCCTGGCAGGGAGGCTAGGGACAACACAATTAAGGCTCTCAACCTACATCACTGGCTCACCTCTTCCAAACACAAAGGTTTTTTCATGTCAATGGATGCGTAGAAGGCCTTCGATTGAGTGGCATGGGACTGTATGGGTTTGGTCTTGGAGGCCTGGGGACCAGAATGAGGGGCTACATTGGAGCCCTGTATGCATCCCCACAGGCCAGGGTCTGGGTCAATGGCCACTTGTCGGAGGCCTTTTCCATCCACAATGGAACTAGACAGGACTGTCCCCTTTCCCCCATTCTGTATATTCTGTATATTCTGTATATTCTCTGTATGTAACCTCTCCTTCGCTGCATTCGGGCGCACCCGGACATAAAGGGCATTAAAATACATCAGAAGGAATATAAGCTTGCAGCATTCGCTGATGATATCTTACTTTTTTCTTTCTTCCCCCTTGACTTCCTTGCCCAATCTGATGTGAATTCTTGAACAATTCCGAAGTATTTCTCACTTGAAAATTAACTACTCCAAATAGTTGCTCCGAATGTGTCGCTGCCCGCGTCGCTAGTTACACTCTGCCAGGAGAATTTTCCCTTTCATTGGAAAGCAGATGACATTACCTACTTGGGCATCAGGCTTCCGTGCAAGCTGTCAGAGCTATATGACAAGAATTTTCGGAGCGAGCTGATGGCTATATGGCAAGACATGCTTCGGTGGGACGCTCCCACGATTTCTTGGTTTGGGCGAGCCGCTATCTTGAAAATGACGGTCCTGCCCCGGTTATTGTATAAATTGCAGACACTCCCGATCTCTTTGCCACCTTTCTTCTTTGTGACATATAAGAAGTTATGTACGAAATTTATATGGGGGACTTTTTCACCAGCACAGTATCTTCTTCATCTCTCAAAAATTCCCAAAAAGCGATATTGAAAACCTGTGGCGATATAATCAACGTAGCCAGATTGTGTTTATCTGTTCACTGGAGAGACGCGACGCCCCCATCTATTAAAGAGTGGGTGGCACGCATGAACCATATTGCAGCGATAGAGGAGCTGATACATACTGCACACAATAGAATTTCCAGCTTTTCCTCTTTCTGGGAAAACTGGTTTAAATTTCAGAAAACTGCGGCATACCATGACCTTATCCAGAAGGTGTGATGAATAAGAATATGCAGTGTAGTTCGGCGATATACCCCGTATATGGTACAGTTAGCTTATTTCGTTTTTTTACCCCTCTTGCTTCCTTCTTCTTCCTTAATTTTTCTCTTGATAATAGTGATTTTAACCAGATAGGGGGATGGGTCAACCCTTGGTGGGCCCCTCCACCCATCCTCGCTGGAGGAGGCGGATCTTTAAAGAGAGAGGCAAAATTGCTGTAGCAGGTGCCCTGATTTATCATCCCCTTTTTTGGGTTTGTTTTTCCATATATATGTTTACTTCCTCTCGTTGGTTAGAGGATCTAAAAGCACTGAAGTATTCCCATGCTAGCATGATCCTTCTTAGATAGAAACAATTAGACTAGAATACACATTTTAATATGTGTGAAAAACAGAAACTCTCATGCAATATTGTGTTGCTATAAATATTAAATAAAAATAAAAACCCCAGTTTGATTAAGTAATATAGACAGGGGGGGTCCAATAAAAGATCAGAAACTGAAGTCAATTGTAATGACCTGCATGATCATCATCAGGTACACACTGAGCACATTCACAAAGGCCTTCTAAATTCTGGGGGCCCATTTATACTAGATCACGTTGGTAATGATGAACAAAAATATAGTGCATGAGCAAAAACTTCCTTGTGCACTATATTTTAGTACAGTAAATTGTAGATGTGGTGCCCCAATATTACCTTTGTGCAGGGCAGAGCTAAGGGAAGATGGTTTAAAAATTCAACCTGAGTGGTGAGATGAGCAGATTGGGTCTGTGCAGCTCGATAGCAGGCTCATAGAGGCGCTCAGTGTGCAGCTTCTTGATTTCTGTTACAAAGTGTGAGAATATCTGTTTACAAGCAAGTGCATTTTAGGTTCCCTTCACACTTAGTTCAAATGTTTTCCTTTCCTGGATAGTTCTGAAATTCTCTTTAAGAACTAAAACATTAAGGTCTTCTATAGTGTGCTTCGGATGTGAGAAGTGATGTCCCACAGGTGTGCATAAACTGCCTTGCTTATGTTCCTTGATGGTATGTCTGTGTAAATTCATCCTCGCTTGCAACTTCTGTCCTGTTTCTCCAACATAAGATCCTTTGCCACACCTTTTGCATTAGATGAGGTACACAACATTACTTGAGGTACAGTTGTATGATCCCATGATATTGAAGGTCCCATTTGTGGGATAGATTGATCTAGTTGCATAGTTTGCAGCGTTTTTTATTGCAGGGTTTGCTTCCATTATTTGCGACTTCATAATCAGAGTGAAGTTACCTGCTGATTAGTTTGTGTCTAAGGTTGGGTGGTTGTCTGAAAGCCAATAATGTTTTTTTTTTTAATTTTCCTTTCAGAGTTTCATCCTCTGTTATAATGGGCTGTAAATCTTTGATTATCTTTTTTATCCCTTTTAGTGTTGGGTTGTATGTGGTGACCAGAGGTACCCGGTTATTTGTTTTTTTCTCTGTGTATTGGAGGAGATTTTCTCTATGGGTTTTCAAGGCTGTGTTTATGCTTTTGTTGATGGTTTTGTCTTTCTTATGGAAAGAGCCTGCCAGTGTTCTGAGATGTTTATCTCTGTCTTCTGGGTCTGAACATATTCAGTGGTATCTGATGGCCTGGCTGTGTATGATGGCTCATTTAGTGTGTTGGGGGTGAAAACTGGAAATATGAAGATAGCTGCATCGGTCAGTCGGTTTTCTGTATATCGAAGTGTGAAATTTGTCATCCCTGATGTATACTGTAGTGTCTAGGAAGTTAACATGTGTGTTCGAATAATCCATTTTTAGTTTGATAGATGGGTGAAAAGTGTTGATCAATGAGAAGAATTGGTTTAGATTTTCTTCACCTTCAGTCCATATCATAAATATATCATCAATATAGCGATAATATCTGTATGGTTTTGTTGTATGCTATTCAGAAATTTGTCCTCCAGGTCAGCCATAAATAAGTTTGCATATTGGGGTGCCATTTTTCTTCCCATAGCAGTACGCAAACATTGGAGATAGATGTCATTATTGAAAGTGAAGTAGTTGTGTGTAAGAATGAAATCGATGAGCTGTGTAACATCCTCAGCAGTGTATTTGTGGTTTGGTGAGAATGATAAGAATCTGTGACATGCTGCCAACCCATCCTTGTGAGGGATGTTGCTGTACAGAGATTCTACATCCATAGTGACTTGAAGTGTATTTGGTGGTAATTGTTGTACATTGTTAAGCTTGTTCAGAAAATCAGTGGTGTCTTGCAGGAAACTAGTAGTGTTCATGACTAACGAACGGTTTTAACATGTTTTCTACAAGGCCTGAGATATGTTCGGTAAGCGTATTCATACCTGTTATAATGAGTCTGCCTGGATTTCCTGGCATGTGAATCTTGGGAAGCATGAAGAAGTCTCCGAAATCTCGATTATTCAGAATCACATTGATGAGTTCTGAATGCAGGTGGCTTGGCATTGTCGCAATCAAACCTTTTAATTGCTTAGTAAAATCCTGGGTCGGATCATAATCCAGTTTTTTGTAGTAAGTAGTATTTGCCTCTGGCCCTCTTGTATATATTTTGCTGTATCCATCACAACGACTGCTCCCCCATTATCTGCTGGTTTGATGGTTATGGCCTGATTATTGCGCAGATTGTGTACAGCTCTTCGCTCCCGTGGTAAAAGGTTGTATAATATTTTCTTTTGCTGGGTGGATATCAGGATGTTACTCGCAGCCTGAAGCTGTCAATATAGGTATGCAGTTTGGGGTTGCGTCCTTGTGGAGGTGTGAAGTTGCTGTTCTTTTTCTTTTTGTCATCTCCTATTGTCCTAGGATTCCTTTCATTACTGTGAGAATATTCTTTGAGCCTTAGTCTCCTAAAGAATTCCTCCATATCTGACCATACCTGTAAATTACCCAATTTAGTGGTTGGGCAGAATGTAAGGCCTTTGGAGAGGACTGCTGTTTCTAGTGCAGAAAGTTTTATGATCTGACAAATTTATGATTCCAAGTTCCTCTGTTATATCCACATTTTCTGTCAAGTCAGTATTTACACAAGGGATACCTTGGGATTCTGGATCTGGTTCCAATGTGGTGATAGCAGGAGTTATAGAAGTTGCGTTTGTTTTGTGTTGTTTAGGTTGTATCCAAAAGGTCTGCTCTTGGTGTAGCTTTTGGAGTTTTTTTTTTTGCTTCCTATTCATGGCAAGTTTTTACAGTTGTCTTTGTAAGGTTTCAATTTCATTCTTAATTTGGTTGGTGCTTGTAGGGTCCAATGATGTTGAGGTTTCAAAAACCAACTGTTTTTGTTTCCTGATTGTTTCCCTTTTACCATACAGTTTATGAATGAGGTTGTTCCTTAACATTTCTCTTGCAGAGTCCTTCTGCATAAGGAGAGTTCAGTGTATTTGCACAAGGATTTTTAATCCGGAGACCCTGTGGTATGAGATTCCTCTTTTTGCATCTTGAGAGAAAGAAGATGTCGCTGCTGACCTGTGTTTCCTTTGTGATCAGGTTGGTTAACTGTTTCTTTATGCGGCTATATGCAGTATCTTCCATCATACTTGACGTGATTGTAGCCGTATTAGTACAATTGTGACAGAGTACTGTCCGTTATACTTTTTTTATTTGCACTATCATACCATTTTTCAGGACAAGCTTTCGAGGTGTTTCCCCTTCTTCAAGGTCCAAGCAGTAGTCTAGTGCCAACATAGGAAGTGATCCTGATGTCTGAGAACAATACATTTACAAGAGTAATGACAGCCCTACCTTTTTTTAAAAAGGATGTGCAAATCAGAACTTTTTTTTTTTATAAGGTCAATTAAATAAGGTAAGAGAGTGCCCATGATGGTGGTGGTTCCCACTGAGGTAACAATACTTAGTCTGGAAGTTTTTTTTTTTAGAAACTTGGACATTTACTGGATACCAATGTTATTGGTTTATTGTTCAGTGTACTGGTGATGGTGTAACCACATGTCCTCACTAGAGTTGAGCGGACACCTGGATGTTCGGGTTCGGCCGAACTTGGGAGAAAAGTCCGGGTTCGGGACCCGAACTTGACCTGAACTTGACCCTGAACCCGAACCCCATTAAAGTCAATGGGGACGCAAACTTTTCAGTACTAAAATGTCTCTAGGGCTAGAGGGCTGCAAATGGCAGCAAAATGTTGGTAAGAGCATGGCAAGTACTCTGCAAACAAATGTGGATAGGTAAATAACTTAAAATAACATAAAATACAGAAAAAAAAATCTTGACCTAGGAGGACGAGGTCCATATGGAGTAGGAGGTTGAGGTGGCGGTGTAGGTGGAAGCGGCTGTGGAGGAGGACGAGGTAGCCAACACAGGTTTTTGAACAGTAGAACAGTAACAATAGCTAAAGTGTTTATCTGACATGTACAGATATGGAGGAAACACTGCAAACACTGGAGGAAACACTGAAAAATATATTTTTTTGCCCTAAATAGGTGTTTTTTGAATAGCAAAATAGAAGAACAGTAGCTAAAGTGTTTATCTCACACGTACAGATATGGAGGAAACACTGCAAACACTGGAGGAAACACTGCAAAATTATTTTTTTCCCTAAATGGATGTTTTTTGAATAGCACAATAGAAGAAAATATCTAAAGGGTGTATCTCCCACGTACAGATATGGTGGAAACACTGCAAATTTTTTTTTGTTGCCCTAAATCAGGGGTGGGGAACCTGCGGCCCGCGGGCTGCTTGCGGCCCCCAAAATCATTCCATCCGCCCCCCGTGCCGCTGAGTGTGTGTCTGCGGAGCTGTCAGAAGGAGCCGATGTTTACCTTGTAGTTCCGGCTCCTTCTGACTAGGGGTGCAACGGATCGTCACCGATCCGTGATCCGAACGGGTCACCCCGTTTGGATCGGCACACCCTGCAATCCGCGGAGCGCTCCGGAGCCTCAGCCTAGGAAAGTCCCCGTCTTCGGCCTAGCTCCGGAGCGGCGGCCATCTTGGTACACCCGGCAGCAGCCCTCCTCTCTGTTCACACCCACAGAGGAGGAGGAGCCCACGCTCGAGGGAAACACACGCCGCTGTCTGAGGTCTGCACTACTGTGGGGGTTACTGTCTGCGGTCTGCACTACTGTGGGGGTTACTGTCTGAGGTCTGCACTATTGGGGGGGGGGGTATCTGTCTGAGGTCTGCACTACTGTGGGGGTTACTGTCTGAGGTCTGCACTACTGTGGGGGTTACTGTCTGAGGTCTGCACTACTGGGGGGGTTACCGTCTGAGGTCTGCACTACTGTGGGGGTTACGGTCTGAGATTTTTTTTTTTTTTTTGCTGATCCGAAAAATGATCCGATTTGAAAGTTGATCATTTTGTACGTCCCCCGAATGATGTTACAAAAATCCAAATGGCCCTTGGCAGATAAAAGGTTCCCCACCCCTGCCCTACATGGATGTTTTTGGAATAGCACAATAGAAGAAAAGTAAAGGGTGTATCTCACAGTAACATATGCAGTGCTGGTTTAATTTGATTTCTGAAGCAGGACTGACTCCTATATATTTCTCTCCCTACAAGCTAAAGCAGGAACCTTTCCCTAAATTATCTAATGCAGAGTATCTCACAGTAACATATGCAGTGCTGGTGTAATTTGATTTCTGAAGCAGGTCTAAATTCCTATATATTTCTCTCCCTACAAGCAAAAGCAGGAACCTTTCCCTAAAGTATCTAATGCAGAGTATCTCACAGTAACATGTGCAGTGCTGGTGTAATTTGATTTCTGAAGCAGGACTGACTCCTATATATTTCTCTCCCTACAAGCTAAAGCAGGAACCTTTCCCTAAAGTGTCTAATGCAGAGTATCTCACAGTAACATATGCAGTGCTGGTGTAATTTGATTTCTGAAGCAGGACTGACTCATATATATTTCTCTCCCTACAATCAAAAGCAGGAACCTTTCCCTAAAGTATCTAATGCAGAGTATCTCACATTGACATATGCAGTGCTGGTGTAATTTGATTTCTGAAGCAGGACTGACTCCTATATATTTCTCTCCATACAAGCAAAAGCAGGAACCTTTTCCTAAAGTATCTAATGCAGAGTATCTCACAGTAACATATGCATTGCTGGTGTAATTTGATTTCTGAAGCAGGACTGACTCCTTCATATTTCTCTCCCTACAAGCAAAACCAGGAACCTTTCCCTAAAGTATCTAATGCAGAGTATCTCACAGTAACATATGCAGTGCTGGTGTAATTTTATTTCTGAAGCAGGACTGACTCCTATATATTTCTCTCCCTACAAGCAAAACCAGGAACCTTTCCCTAAAGTATCTAATGCAGAGTATCTCACAGTAACATATGCAGTGCTGGTGTAATTTGATTTCTGAAGCAGGACGGACTCCTATATATTTCACTCCCTACAAGCAAAACCAGGAACCTTTCCCTAAATTATCCAATGCAGAGTGACTTGCATATATGAAGATCGCTGAGTAATTTGATTTCTGAAGCAGGACAGTCTGACTCCTATTTAATTCTCTCCCTCAGAGCAGCAGCAGCCTTTCCCTACCCTATCTAAAGCAGAGTGACGTGCTGTGCTATGTGCCTCTAGCTTATATAGAGGCTGGGTCACATGCTGCACTGGCCAATCACAGCCATGCCATTAGTAGGCATGGCTGTGATGGCTTCTAGGTCACACAAGTTAAACAAATGTTGATTGGCTGCCCTGCAGCGCGCCATTACATTGCCAAACCCGAACTCGAACCCGAACTTACAGTAAATTGTTCGGGTCCGGGTACCAAAAACCCAAAAGTCTGGTACGCTCAACCCTAGTCCTCACCGTTAACCATAACAGAGTTAAAGTCCTGTCCTCCACAATGTGTTAAGGGGTTTGGGGTGCACATGATCCATGTTGTTCCTTCCTGGTAAAAGGAATTTCCATAGGAATTTTGGTATATATACAGTATGTATTCGTGATTGAGATACTGTAACTTGGGGGAAGCTGTCTTTATCTGCATGGAGTCCACCTTAAAATACAAAAACAAAAAAGGCTTGGAGTTTTCACCAGTATTCATACCAGACTATTCAGGGTCAAAGGGTCTGCTGTGGAATTTTGGGGAAACACCATACCATTTTTTTCTGTGTGGTGGCCACCCATTAACATCTTTATCAGACCCTCAATTAAGATAAGGGTTTAAAAATGAAAATAGCTAATTAAACTAGTAAGTATATGTCTAGAAACCTCCCAGCAGTTACCAAAAAAAGGTGTAGCAGTTTAAAATACCTTAAGAATAAATTAAAAGCATAAATTGTCAGCGCTTAAATATACTGTACAAAAAATATACACCATATTACCAAAATGGTATCCCAGTCTTAGTCCGTAGGGTTCAATATTGAGTTGGCCCTCCCTTTGTAGCTATAACAGCTTCAATTCTTCTGGAAAGGCTGTCCACAAAGTTCAGGAGTGTTTCTATTGGAATGTTGCACCATTCTTACATAAGCACATTTGTGAGGTCAGGCACTGATGTTGGACAAGAAAGCCTGGCTCACAGTCTCCACGCAAATTCATCCCAAAGGTGTTCTATTGGGTTGAGGTCAGGACTATGTGCAGGCAGTCAAATTCCTCCACCCCCAAACTCACTCATCCATGTCTTTATGGACTTTGCTTTGTACACTGATGCACAGTCATGTTGGAACAGGAAGGGGCCACCCCCAAACTGTTCCCACAAAGGAGAGCATGAAATTGTCTAAAATGTCTTGGTATACTGAAGCCTTAAGATTTCCCTTCACTGGAACTAAGGGACAAGCCCAACCCCTGAAAAACAACTCCCCTCCAACAAATGATTTGCACCAGTGCAAAAAGCAAGATACATAAAGACATGGATGAGTGAGCCTGAAGTGGAGGTCCTGACCTCAGCCCGACAGAACACCTTTGGGATGAATTAGAGCGGAGACTGAAAGCCAGGCCTTCTGGTCCAACATCAGTGCCTAATCTCAAAAATGCACTTCTGGAACAATGGTCAAGCATTCCCATAGACATGCTCCTAAACTTTGTGGATAGTCTTTGCAGAAGAGTTAAAGCTGTTATAGCTGTAAAGGGTGGGCCAACTCAATATTGAACCCTACAGACTAAGATTGGGATGGCATTAAAGTTCATGTAAAGACAGGTGTCCCAATACTTTTGGTAAAATGGTGTATATTATAATAAAACAATAAAGTGTAATAAAAAACAAGTCTCTATAGCAGAGGACTCAAACTAAAATTACCTGAGGGTCACACAAGTTTTCATATCCCAGGGGGGACCACATGCAAACTTTCAAACTTCAAAAACAGTACTTGTGTCAGCGGACGCATTATTAACCCCCAGAACTGGTGTCGGTATTAACCCCCAGCACTGGTGTCAGCGGACACACTATTAACCCCCAGCACTGGTGTCAGCGAATGCACTATTAACCATCAACATTGGTGTCAGCGAACGCACTATTAACCTCCATCACTGGTGTCAGCGGATGCACTATTAACCCCCAGGACTGGTGTCAGCGGATGCACTATTAACCCCCAGCACTGGTGTCAGCAGATGCACGCTAACCCCCAGCACTGGTGTTAGCAGATGCACTATTAACTTAGAGCACTGGTGTCAGCAGATACACTATTAATCCCCAGCCCTAATGTCAGCGGACACACTATTAACCCCCAGCACTGGTGTCAGCGGATACAGTATTAACCCCCAGCCCTAATGTCAGTGGACGCACTATTAACCCACAGCACTGGTGTCAGCAGATGCACTATTAAGCCCCAGCACTGGTGTCAGTGGATGCACTATTAACCCCCAGCCCTAATGTCAGTGGACACACTATTAACCCCCAGCACTGGTGTCAGCGCATGCAGTATTAACCCCCAGCCCTAATGTCAGTGGACGCACTATTAACCCACAGCACTGGTGTCAGCAGATGCACTATTAAAGGGGTGGTTCCCCCTAAAACAAATTTCTAACAATACATTCGTAAGACCCGTTACACTGCGGGTAGGCTGGCTTTTGTTTTGTTTTTTTAGTACATACCTCGATACCGCCGTTTCGTCCCTTGGCGGTGGGCGTTCCTAGTTGATTGACGTTCCTCCGACGGGCACATACGTGACGTCACGACTTTCCGAAAGAAGCCGAACGTCGCTGCGCAGGCGCCGTATAGAGCCGACTCTATACGGCGCCTGCGCAATGACGTTCGGCTTCTGACGGAAAGTCGTGACGCGCAGTATGCGCCCGTCGGAGGAACGTCAATCAACTAGGAACGCCCACCGCCAAGGGACGAAACGGCGATATCGAGGTATGTACTAAAAAAACAAAACAAAAGCCAGCCTACCCGCAGTGTAACGGGTCTTACGAATGTATTGTTAGAAATTTGTTTTAGGGGGAACCACCCCTTTAAGCCCCAGCACTGGTGTCAACGGACGCACTATTAAGCCCCAGCATTGGTGTCAGCGGACGCACTATTAACCCCCAGCACTGGTGTCGGCAGACGCACTACTAAGCCCCAGCACTGGTGTCAGCGGACGCACTATTAACCTCGAGCACTACCCCCTAAACTCCACCAATAACTCCCCTCCAACACTTCACAAATGACCCCTCTTCACAAATTTCAACTCCAGTCACCCCACTGAGGCCTTTGCTCAGCTTCATTGTAATGGCTCACTTACCTCTCCTCCTGTCAGCTGGTGGCCTTATCTTCTGCTTCCCGAGTCCTCTCCTCCTGTCAGGTCCTGGCTCAACACAGGCCTAGTGGCAAGGTACCCTAAGAACGCCTTGATCTCCTGCCCTGAAGTGGCAGCAGGACCCTGGATCCGGGCACAGCCTCTGAGGAAGCACAGCTCTGAACAATCATCAGAGCCTAGGTGGGTGGGGAAATGGGCAGATCCTCCCTCTGCTCTGTTCTCTCTGCTCTCCTGTGCTGTGTCTGTTTCCTGTGCTGGGCTGCAGCAGCATGCAGGGGAGAGAGAGAGCTCCCAGCCGTGTCGCGGTGCACCCTGCGCACCAGCCCAGGATTGGCCCTGCATGCGGGTCATTTGTAACCGGTCCGTGTAGGCCGTAAATGGCCTGTGGTTCGGTACTTTGAGACCACTGCTGTATTGCAATCAGTGTTCCTGGAAACCCTAATATTGTGCCAATAATAAAAGTGTTCTTTTATTGTCTGTGAATTCCTATTGGGCTACCGCCCGATTGTTTCCATACACCCCCGATACCCCCCAGCACATGCCACCATGTTTCCTGGCACCACTTGCCAATCAGGGGCCTCGGACAGTGGGGAAAGGGGAGGGAGCAGAGCGGACACACATCACTTCAGGGTCACCCACTTACGGTTTACGCTGTCACTTTTCCTGGCTACCAAAGCCAGGAAGGAATGCATTGTAATGCAATACATTCAGTGAAGCCCAGAGGAGACATGTGCTGGGTCTTTTAGAGTCATGTCTCATTAAAGAGAACCTGTCACCTAAAAATCATTACATAGAGGACCCCCTTAAAAAAAGATTGAGGCCCCCCTACCCCACATGTACACATGTAAGAACGCAAACAAACGCGTTTGGGACACCTACACGTGAAAACGTAGATTGTGATACACATGTTACATATCGCCATGCACACCAAAGTGAGAGCAATATTTCTAGCACAAGACCTCCTCTGTAACACTAACTGATGACCTATAGGGGGATTCTGAAGTGTTGCCTATAGAGAATATCGGATTCTGAAGTTTGTCGCCATTTCACGGGCACACGCAAATTTTAGGTTTGACATGTCTTTTATATTTTACCCAAAATTTGGGTTGTTTATTGCATTTGTTTGCCCTAAAATTCACTTTAGTGTGTTTTTTACTGAAATTGTGCCTTTCCTGGACCTCTGCTTAGATTTATGTAATATCCAGACCTAAAATGTTTTTTTCTTAAATGTGTGCAAAAAAGAAAAAAAAACATGCAAAAGGTTTAAAAACACAGGGCCAGATTCACAGCGGACTTATGATTCTTAGAATCAGTTACGCATAGATTTGGCCAAGATACGAGCGGCGTAAGTCTCCTATGCTGTCGTATCTTGGGTGTATATTTACGCTGGCAGCAAGGGGCGCTTCTGTAGATTTACGCGTTGAATATGTAAATTAGGTAGATACGCCGATTCACGAACGTACTTGCGGCCGCTACACCGTTTACGTTAGGCTTACGTCCGGCGTAAAGTTACCCCTGCTATATAAGGGGCAGCCAATGCAAAGTATGGACGTCGGCAAGCGTATCTTTTTACGTTGTTTACGTAAGTCGTACGTGAATGGGTCTGTGCGTAGGTTACGTTCACATCACAGGCAATGGGCCTGGCGTATCTTATGGAGTAAATTCGACGTGATACTGAGCATGCGCGCATGCGCCGTTCGTTAGGCGCGTCATTTACGTGGGGTCACGATTGATTTACATACAACACGCCCACCTCTTCCACATTTGAATTACGCTGGCTTACGCCGGCCCATTTACGCTACGCCGCCGCAACTTACGGAGCAAGTGCTTTGTGAATACTGCACTTGCCCATCTAAGTTGTGGAGGCGTAGCGTAAATAGGATACGCTACGCCCACACAAAGATACGCCAGGATACGTGAATCTGGCCACAAAAAGTGGGTATACTGCGCTGCTTAAAGAAAAATAATAAGACCAGCTGCTGACACGGCTAATAAAGACAAATTAGCTGGGCAACAACAGGGAAGAAAATTGTGTAGCGCTATGGTCAGATGAATAACAATGTGAATTAGCGTTCCTCATATAAACACAAAAATGGTGATATACAAAAAATTCCCATAAAGAAATTCCTGGGTGAAACAAATGAAAAAAGTCCAGTATGTGTAATTGAATAACATAAAGTCCATATATACAGAAATCACCACGTGCAAAGATGGAGCGAATCTTGATTATACTCTAATCCTAAATATTTGATTGTGAATGATCAAAAAACAAGAAAAAAATTGCGCTATCTATGTGATAAGGAGCCACAAACAATCTAGTGAAACAAGAAAGTAAATATACAAAAACAATTAAGTGGCGCTGGAAAATGATAATGTTAAACGTGTTATGACAAAATTGAATCGACAACACATAGCAATGTGAACAAATGAAAAGTCCATGTATAATAAATCAAAAAAGCAGTGAGTCACTGAAAGATGCACCGCCGGTGAATGATCTCCTATGATGGACGATTCTATACACCACGGTGAGATGAAATGGATGAATATGTGAAAAATGACCACCACCGGGAGGGGAGGCTTACCGGAAGTATTGAACCCTAATGAGCATACGCTTAAAGGGTCAATACAGACTGTATGTGAGTTGATGGAACCACATCAATCGGATCTGGATATACAGATGAAACGATGGCTTGAAAGCATCACTTTAAACGAGAGCAGGGGGAGTAACAGCGTCTTGATGGTAACTCTCAAGAGATCAGATCGTATCCAAGGTACATAAAAGAAAACGAGGTCGCATAGTGTGATACCGTAATATTAATGAAATTTATTAACGGTTAAAAACACTTACAGTTCCGATGAAAACAAAGGGCATCAATGAAAAGTTGTGCATGGCAGCAGCAGAGTCCCGACGCGTTTCGCAATAGTTTGCATCATCTGGGGTAAACTCTGCTGTTGCTACCATGCTTAAATATAAGATATGACCCCATCAAACCATTTCCTGGGCGTGCACCCAATCCGAGATCACTTCCGGGTTGATTTGTCATGTGATATAACATATATATGAGGAATAATGAAAAAACAAAACTAAAAAGGCTAAGAAGCCAATATGTATGTATATTAAAAATATTACTGTAAAAATTCGAAAGGGAAAAACCTTTGCAAACATCAATCATGGACACAAATATGTTTAATAGTAGGTGTCCCTGATGATCATGTGAGGTATCATGTGAGGCATTAACCTTTCATGCTGGCCAATAGAATAAAAACGCGTGGGTCACATGTGTAGTGACCCCACGTAGGAATCAAAAGAATTAACATAAAAAGCTTAGTGGGGGCTGGAAGACACAAATCTGCCAGGCCAAACATGACTACAACAGTCATGTAGAAGGCGATCCCCCAATACTCCTTATACAGCGACCGCAAACTGTACTGTCTCCATAAAGGGATATGTATGCGCCGTGTGTGAAGGCACTGGGCGGAGCGGGACGTCAGAGTCGTGACTAACGTCACCTGACTTCTCATGCTGCGCTCCACAATGCGCTCCACGAGATGAGACAGCGCTGACGCCATGTAACGACGTGGATGCGCCGTGTCTGGCAATGACAGTGGGCGGAGCGGGACGTCAAAGTGACGATTCACATCACATGGCATCTCGCGCTGCGCTCCACGTTGCTTTCCACAATGAATGGAATGCAACAGCGCGTGCGCGTGACTCACGTCTCAAACGAAGTGCACGTAAACTAATGATAGGCGTGGCTTGCTGTGCAATTTGAAACGCAAGGCGGTGGTCCTGTATGTAAAAAATAAATGGAATCCTCTATCTGGTGTAAACATTTAAGAATTAAAAACGAAATTGAATGGAACCAATACTTAATATTGGATATATTAAAATATGATAAAAAATATGATAAAAAATGAATAAACACGGATTGACCCGGAAAAATCAAAACACTTGTGCCTATTAAATGTAGCTAACTCAGCAGGCATTTGTGGGTAAAAAATATATATTTTTATATGTGGTAATCTCCTGTCCACGAATACGGGGAGAGAAGAGGATTTTGAAGGGAGAAATTATATATATATTATAAATCCAGGAAATGACCTCTGATTGAACAGACTCCCAAATACATAAATACTTTTATACAAATAAATGGTATTCTTGCATATATTATTACCCACACATATATAATGTATTACTACATATATTGGATAATTATTAAAAAAGGAAAGAAAAGAATATATTGGTATATGAATTAAGCTGTTAATCTCAAAATGAGCCAGGAGGCGTATATTATATGATGACACCTAAAGCAAAACTAGGATTTATTAATAAATGAGTTAATGTCCCATTCTACATTGAGTCCTGACGGTGTGTGTGTGCCAAGTTCATAAATCCAAAAGGTCTCTAATTGTGATACCCCACGGGTTTTGGGGGCACCCCTCCATGGGGGGACAAACTGATCTATGACAAGAAACTGGGTAACGATTGGATTTCTGGCATGATGTGCTTTGTAGTGTCTGGGTACTGTATGATGGGTGTCCCCAGCTAAAATGAGAGCTATGTGCTCTGCCACCCTTACGGAAAGCTTGCGAATAGTGCAGCCAACATATTGTTGGCCGCAAGGACAAGTAATGAGGTACACTACATATTGAGTAGCACACGTACAAAACCGTTTGATCGGTAACACTTTCCCTGTAGTTGGAGAGCGAAATTCGAGACTTTTAGTTCTTCCGGAAATATTATATTGACATACTGTGCATCTTTTGCATGGATGGTAACCTACAAGCTGATGGAAAAAAGTAGGGTGTGTTGGGGGGTTAATGATGTTGGGAGCAATTTTGCTCTGGAGTGTCGGTGCACCCCTAAATATTACTTTAGCCCTTTCAGGCAAAACTGTCCCCAGAACACGGTCGTTTTTTAGAATGTCCCAATGTTTGGATACGATAGACTTAATCTGTTTATGTTGGGTTGAAAATGACGTAAGTAGAGACCATTTGAAGTTGTCATCTTTCTCTTGTTTAGGTTTTTTTTCCAATAGAGAGCTCCTGTCAGTCTTTCGGACTGTCTTGGAGACTGACAGGAGCTCTCTATTGGAAAATAAACCTAAACGAGAGAAAGATGACAACTTCAAATGGTCTCTACTTACGTTATTTTCAACCCAACATAAACAGATTAAGTCTATCGTATCCAAACATTGGGACACTCTAAAAAACGACCGTATTCCTATGTGGGGTCTCTACACATGTGACCCACACGTTTTTATTCTATTGGCCAGCATGAAAGGTTAATGCCTCACATGATACCTCACATGATCATCAGGGACACCTACTATTAAACATATTTGTGTCCATGATTGATGTTTGCAAAGGTTTCTCCCTTTCGAATTTTTACAGTAATATTTTTAATATACATACATATTGGCTTCTTGTTTTTTCATTATTCCTCATATATATGTTATATCACATGACAAATCAACCCGGAAGTGATCTCGGATTGGGTGCACGCCCAGGAAATGGTTTGATGGGGTCATATCTTATATTTAAGCATGGTAGCAACAGCAGAGTTTACCCCAGATGATGCAAACTTATGCAAAACGCGTCGGGACTCTGCTGCTGCCATGCACAACTTTTCATTGATGCCCTTTGTTTTCATCAGAACTGTAAGTGTTTTTAACCGTTAATAAATTTCATTAATATTACGGTATCACACTATGCGACCTCGTTTTCTTTTATGTACCTTGGATACGATCTGATCTCTTGGGAGTTACCATCAAGATGCTGTTACTCCCCCTGCTCTGGTTTAAAGTGATGCTTTCAAGCCATCGTTTCATCTGTATATCCAGATCCGATTGATGTGGTTCCATCAACTCACATACAGTCTGTATTGACCCTTTAAGCGTATACTCATTAGGGTTCAATACTTCCGGTAAGCCTCCCCTCCCGGTGGTGGTCATTTTTCACATATTCATCCATTTCATTTCACAGTGGTGTATAGAATCGTCCATCATAGGAGATCATTCACCGGCGGTGCATCTTTCAGTGACTCACTGCTTTTTTGATTTATTATACATAGACTTTTCATTTGTTCACATTGCTATGTGTTGTCGATTCACTTTTGTCATAACACGTTTAACATTATCATTTTCCAGTGCTACTTAATTGTTTTTGTAGATTGTGAATGATCACCGCCACCGCCACCAATAGAGACAAATGGAGGCTTACCAGAGCTGATGGACTTGAAATGACATACGTCAAACAAGTCTAAACAGGCTTAGAGTACCAGGCACGGTACACAGAATCAGTGGTTAAAATCATCCAAGGCATTTGCTAGAAGTTTGATGTTATCATTCTATGCATAACCATGTAACGAAAAACCTTAGGTCCTTTCAACTCCGCAGTGAACCGGATGGTTGGAAAAGGCAAGAAAAGAAAATGGCCACATAGTGTAAACCGGTAAAAACTATGTAATTTATTAAAAAAATGTCAAGTACATGTATCCTGAGTTTAAAATCGCATGGTATGTGGTATGAGGCAGCAGTGGAGATGACCCGACGCGTCATCTGGGGTGTCTCTCCACTGAAGCCCCCTTACATTTATAGCTACACATTAAATCGTACCTCCAATCGAAAGTATGGCATCCCGTTTACCCATGTACAGCATTCCGCTGTCAACTACTTCCTGGTCTGTAAAAGATGTCCGAACGGCGTGCGTTCCAAGCCTCGTTCTGGATCCGGCATGGAAACCATGCGCTTGGATCTCGCGATAGAACGATGCGTTCCACGTCACGCCAATAGGAGTCACATGATACGACCAAATGAATCATTTCCTGATATGACGCGGTATGTAAGCGGCGTGCGTTCCAGGATATCCAGGCGGATGGAAATTATGTCAAATGACGCCGCTCCACAGAACCTGCCCATGTAATGGACAATATCCATGGAAGTAGCGCGAGACTGAACATAAAATTCAATCACACAGGGGGGAATATAAAACATTTGAGCAACAAGCTCATGTTAAATGAAAAAGAAGGGTAGGATTAAATGGAAGCAGAAGCAATGCTGATTAGTTGCATTATTCCTATAAAAACAAAATAAAATAAAATGAAAGAGACAGCTGAATAAAACTGCTCCCAAAGTAGTAGCACGGTCAGGACAGAAAGGCCAGACCTACATGTCACGCATCAGTCGTGAAACATATATTTGTTTATAATTAAGTATACAAGGATAATTATAATTATAGCGTGATATTAATCTGTGTCACCAAGTCTTGTGTAGACAGATGTAGACAAATCATTATATATGACAACAGATATTGTTAAATGGAAAAAACGACCAATCCTAGAGTAAAAAATACGACGGTGAATGTTGCATATAGGTATGACAGGATGCCATTCACAATGCGGTAGTAAAACATGTCATAAATTTACCCTAGGTATAATAGTGCATAGTTCAAAAAATGAAAAATAAATAAAAATACAAATTAAAAAATGAAATAAAGTGAAAAAATTTAAATGAAAAAGAAAAAGAGGAGGGGGGGGAAGAATTCCTACGATTGATTAATGAAAGCGTTGATGTCCCACTCGACATTCATGCCGAGAGGGACATAGGTTTGAAGTTCAAAAGTCCAATAAGCTTCTAGGCGTGATACCCCTCTTGTCATAGCACCGCCTCTCCAAGGAGGCGTGTACTTGTCAATGATGGTGAATTGTGTACCACTGGGGTCTCTGTGATGAAACTGTTTGTAGTGCCGAGGTACCGGATGTTTGGTATCGCCCCCTTTAATTAGAGCAATATGTTCTCCTACTCTGATTGCAAATGTGCGTATAGTGCGTCCCACATATTGTTTGCCACAAGGGCAAGTGATTAAATAAACAATGGGGTGGATTCAAGAAGCAATTGCGCCTGTGTAACCATAGGTTACACAGCGCAATTGCTTACTTGCCCCGGCATAACGAGTGCTCCTGATTCAGGAACCTCGTTACGCCGACTGCAGCCTAAGATCTGCGCGGCATAAGGCTCTTATGCCCGCATATCTTAGGCTGCATTCTTGCGGTGGACGCTAGGTGGCGTTCACATTGTGCTCAGTGTATAGTATGCAAATTGCATACTAACTCCGATTCACAACGTTCAAATTTAAGACCTATTTCAAATCCACTGATCGCAATGGGTATATCCCTATGGGAAGTTGCCATAATCCATCTTGGCTTCGCTCCGTCCCCCGTAGCCAATTCCTCCGGCTCCGGAGGAACTGTAGCGACAATGATACATATTTGGCTCAAGCTGAAATCTTGAGAACACGTTTTGTGGACAAAGGCTACTCTGTGGTTGATGTTGATAGTGAAATCCAACGTGTACTGTCTCTTAGTAGAAAATCCCTTGTATCGGTTAAACCTAAGCGTGAACCAGACATGGGGTTCAAGTTTGCTATGCTTACTTCCTACTCAACACAATACAGACAGCTCAAAAATATAATCAATAAGCATTGGAACATCCTGAAAGGAGACAATGTTTTGGGCCCAGTATTGCCCGATCAGGCAAAGGTGATTTTTAAAGGTGTCCCCTCCTTACAAAGTCTTGTTGCCCCTAATATAATCAATCCACCCACGAGAAGTTCGTTTTTCCACAATATGGTTGGCTTCTACCCTTGTAAGAGATGTACAGTATGCCATCATAATGCGTTGGGAAAGCGAAAAATTGCCCAATTTTCATCTACGGTTACATCTAAACAATATAACATTAGACCTTTCTGCACATGTGAAACTAAACATATTGTTTATTTAATCACTTGCCCTTGTGGCAAACAATATGTGGGGCGCACTATACGCACATTTGCAATCAGAGTAGGAGAACATATTGCTCTAATTAAAGGGGGCGATACCAAACATCCGGTACCTAGGCACTACAAACAGTTTCATCACAGAGACCCCAGTGGTACACAATTCACCATCATTGACAAGTACACGCCTCCTTGGAGAGGCGGTGCTATGACAAGAGGGGTATCATGCCTAGAAGCTTATTGGATTTTTGAACTTCAAACCTATGTCCCTCTCGGCATGAATGTCGAGTGGGACATCAACGCTTTCATTAATCAATCGTAGGAATTCTTTCCCCCCCTCCTCCCCTCCAAATTTCTTTTTCATTTTCATTTTTTTCACTTTATTTTATTTTTTAATTTGTATTTTTATTTTTATTTGTTTTTCATTTTCTGAACTATGCACTATTATACCTAGGGTAAATTTATGACATGTTTTACTACCGCATTGTGAATGGCATCCTGTCATACCTATATGCAACATTCACCGTCTTATTTTTTACTCTAGGATTGGTCGTTTTTTCCATTTAACAATATCTGTTGTCATATATAATGATTTGTCTACATCTGTCTACACAAGACTTGGTGACACAGATTAATATCACGCTATAATTATAATTATCTTTGTATACTTAATTATAAACAAATATATGTTTCACGACTGATGCGTGACATGTAGGTCTGGCCTTTCTGTCCTGACCATGCTACTACTTTGGGAGCAGTTTTAGTCAGCTGTCTCTTTCATTTTATTTTATTTTGTTTTTATAGAAATAATGCAACTAAGCAGCATTGTTTCTGCTTCCATTTAATCCTACCCTTCTTTTTCATTTAACATGAGCTTGTTGCTCAAATGTTTTATATTCCCCCCCGTGTGATTGAATTTTATGTTCAGTCTCGCGCTACTTCCATGGATATTGTCCATTACATGGGCAGGTTCCGTGGAGCGGCGTCATTTGACATAATTTCCGTCCGCCTGGATATCCTGGAACGCACGCCGCTTAGATACCGCGTCATATCAGGAAATGATTCATTTGGTCGTATCATGTGACTCCTATTGGCGTGACGTGGAACGCATCGTTCTATCGCGAGATCTGAGCGCATGGTTTCCATGCCGGATCCAGAACGAGGCTTGGAACGCACGCCGTTCGGCCATCTTTTACAGACCAGGAAGTAGTTGACAGCGGAATGCTGTACATGGGTAAACGGGATGCCATACTTTCGATTGGAGGTACGATTTAATGTGTAGCTATAAATGTAAGGGGGCTTCAGTGGAGAGACACCCCAGATGATGTGTTACTAACACAAAATGCGTCGGGTCGTCTCCACTGCCGCCTCATACCACATACCATGCGATTTTAAACTCAGGATACATGTGAGTGTACTTGACATTTTTTTAATAAATTACATAGTTTTTACCGGTTTACACTATGTGGCCATTTTCTTTTCTTGCCTTTTCCAACCATCCGGTTCACTGCGGAGTTGAAAGGACCTAAGGTTTTTCGTTACATGGTTATGCATAGAATGATAACATCAAACTTCTAGCAAATGCCTTGGATGATTTTAACCACTGATTCTGTGTACCATGCCTGGTACTCTAAGCCTGTTTAGACTTGTTTGACGTATGTCATTTCGCGAGGCGGTATCCGAGTGCGCACGCATAGCCACGCACTTCCGGTCTCACTGGTTGATGGACAACTAGCGGTGGAACGCACGCTAGTGGACCAGGACGCGGCCATCTCTTATCTTGTCTTACTATCCCCACCACCTACAGCCTCAGTGCCGGGAACGGGCACCAGCAACAGTAAGAGGCCATTTGGCATTGTAATTTTAACTTTCGTATATTAAATGGTTTTACACTATGGTGGTATCTCTTCTCCTTTCTTGGTACACCATTTGCTGCAATCGCTGACATTGGAATCCAATCAGACCCTGCTGATCCTCATTTAAAACAAGCCTGATTGACCATATTTTAAGTAATCTGGTCAACACCGTGTGGTAAGGAGCCATCCATTATTATTCTGGTGACCTATAGGTGAAGGTGGATCACTTCTTTCTCGCACTTTGGCTATTTTGAAGATTCACAAGCACTTTAGCATTTGCACTTTTCCCTGCGATTTGGGATTGGATTATTTGCATTTTGCACCTGGACTTGATACAACACTGGATCCATTTTGCACTTAACTATTTATTTGCTGGACATTCTTTTAATTTTTTTTTTTTTTTTTATATTTTATTTATTTTCCACGGCCTTTGGCACTATTGTACTTATAGAGTTTAGACTATAATCTGTTTGGTTTTTCACACAGATTTGGGTACACAGTTACACTGTGTACTACTCAAACGCACATTGTGACACGCATCCACTATTTTGATATAGCGCCCCTCACCTCACTATACAGTATGTCATTTCAAGTCCATCAGCTCTGGTAAGCCTGCATTTGTCTCTATTGGTGGCGGTGATCATTCACAATCGAATATTTAGGATTGGAGTATAATCAAGATTCGCTCCATCTTTGCACGTGGTGATTTCTGTATATATGGACTTTATGTTATTCAATTACACATACTGGACTTTTTTCATTTGTTTCAACCAGGAATTTCTTTATGGGAATTTTTTGTATATCACAATTTTTGTGTTTATATGAGGAACGCTAATTCACATTGTTATTCATCTGACCATAGCGCTACACAATTTTCTTCCCTACGTGAATCTGGCCCACAATCTTTAAATCAAAGGGTTGGCTCTTAATATATATCCATTATTTTCATAAAATACCCATCCATAAGCCAAACGTAATCCTTACTTTATTCTCAACCCCTAACAATCTCTTCATCTACTGATCATTATCCTACTTCATTAATACAACAACTTCACCACTCTTATCCACTGGGCAGATAATACTCTTTTTTTCTTCAAAGCATTTACTTTTTTCATAAATTATTTATCCCCTTTTTAATGCTTTAGCTCTTATCTCGTTTATGTTTTTTTTCAACCCAGCTTGCAAAGACATCTACAAACTGATGTCCAGAATGCTTATGCCTAGTACAGGAGATGAGAAAATTGGATGAAAAATACCACTTTCAGAGCAATTGTCTGAAAATGTAATCATTAGTACACAGCTTTTAAGAGCCGATCACGACAATTCCTGCAAAACTATCTGAAGGGACAAGTGTGCAACATTTTTCTCGTACTATAACAGAACAAATGATTTCCGTGTAATTAGTATAGTATTTTTACAAAGAAAATTGTGTGGCCAAGACCACACATGCTTGGTAACAAAAGAATACATTACAATACAATACAACACATTACATCACTTTCGAAGTTGTATCCTATTGTACGAGAATTGTCGTAACTTAAGTAAACTATTGGCTTTTGACATGAAACTAGCATGCACAAAAAACAGACAATTAGTCATCCAATATCCTTATGCCGCGTAAAGACGATCGGAAATTCCGACAACAAAACCGTGGATACATTTCCAACAGGTGTTGGATCAAACTTGTCTTGCATACACACGGTCACACAATTGTTATCAGAAATTCCAAACGTCAAGAACGCAGTGATGTACAACATTACGACGAGCCGAGAAAAATTAAGTTCAATGATTCAGAGCATGCGTCAAATTGATTCCGAGCATGCGTACATTTTTTGTGTGTTGAATTAAGCACACACGGTCGGAATTTCAGACAACAACTTTTATCTATCTATCTATCTATCTATCTATCTATCTATCTATCTATCTATCTATCTATCTATCTATCTATCTATCTATCTATCTATCTATCTATCTATCAAACCATCAATGAATCTTTAGGTAATTCAATACAGCTTAGGTTAAAAATCTCCTCCCCTAAAACACTAATTATCAGTGTCCTAAAGATTACTGCAGGCCCATCAGTGCCAATCAGTGCCTATCAGTGCAACTTATCATTGCCCAGTGCCCATCAGTGCCACGTCATCAGTGTAGCCTCATCAGTACCCATCAGTGCTTCCTCATTAGTGCCCATTAGTGCAGCCTCATCAGTTCACATCAGTGCAGTTTAACCGCTTAACGCCCGCCGCACGACTATTTACGTCCGCAAAATGGCACGGACAGGCAGAAGGGCGTATATATACGTCCTTGCCTTCTAGCGGGTCGGGGGTCCGATCGGGACCCCCTCCGCTGCGTGCGGCGGGCAGCTTACCTTACCGAGCGATCCGACTCGAGGGGGCAGCTGTTCGTTTCCGTCTGCCCCCTCGTGATCGCTTCCAGCCAATCCCGTGAGCCGCTGCCGTGTCACTTCCTCTGCCTGTAAAATGTAAACATAGGCAGAGTAAGTGATGCAGCTCTCATCTCGGCGGTATTTTCAAACCGCCAAGATGAGAGAAGAGTAGCACCTAACACTACACTGACACCACAGACGCAGGCACATTTAACCCCTTCTGATCACCCCCCTGTCACACTGTCACTGAATGCAGTGATCATATATGTACTGATCACTGCATTTAGTGTCAGTGTGACAGTTAGTGTGACAGCCAGTTAGTGTTAGGTCCAGGGTAGCCCCGTACCCCCCCCATATAAAGTTTTAACCCCTTGATCACCGCCCTAGTTAACCCTTTCACTCCCTATTGACAGTGTCACTAAGCGATCATTTTTCTGATCGCTGTATTAGTGTCACTGTTGCCGCTAGGAAGCTAATTTTTTTTTATTGGGATTTTTTTTACTAAAGACATGTGGCTAAATACATGTTGGCCTAAATGTTTGACTAAAATTTAGTTTATTCAATTTTTCTAATAACAAAAAGTAAAAATATTGTTTTTTTTTCAAAAATGTCGCTCTATTTTTGTTTATAGCGCAAAAAATAAAAATCGCAGAGGCATACCATAAAAAAAGCTCTATTTGTGGGAAGAAAAATACGCAAATTTTGTTTGGGAGCCACGTCGCACGACGGTGCAATTGTCTGTTAAAGCGACGCAGTGCCGAATTGTAAAAACGCCTCTGGGCATTTAGCAGCATATTGGTCCGGGGCTTAAGTGGTTAATTAGTTCCCATCAGTGAAGCCTATCAGTGCCCATCAGTGCAGCCTCATCAGCGTGCATCAGTGAAGAAGAAGAAATACTTATTTGCTAAATTTTATAACAGAAAGAACCACATTTTGTGTAGCAAAAAACAAAAAACCCAGTGTTTATTAAATACCACCAAAAGAAAACTCTATCTGTCTCAAAAAAAATTATAAAAATGTAATATGAGTAGAGTGCTGCATCACCGCGGAATTGTCCTTCAAAGTGCGACAGCAAAATTGGCCTGAGCAGGAAGGGGAATGAAAGTATTGAAGTTGTTAAAAATCTGACCAACTCATTTTTTCATTGAAGATGTTTTTGATTCTGAAACCTTATTATCCTCCCATCATTTCTAAACTTTGCCTTCTTTATACCTTGTGCCTCTGTTATACCTTTTTCATGTTTTTATTTCTAGTAACCACGTCAAGTCTGGGCAGAGATTCTTGTATTTCTTGTGATTTTTGTATATATATTTTGCAGTATTTTTATTTATTTATATATATATATATATATATATATATATATATATATATATATATATATATATATATATATATATATATATATATATATATATATATATATATTGCAGTATTATTTAATGGTTCCAGTTTCTCCCTTAATCTATTAATTTATTCTTTGATATTACTTTTTTTTATCTTTTAATAATTAGCTCCATCAACTCTTTTTTATTATAATGGAAAAATTGGAACCACTCATCACTTAAATCTTTATCATTCATTCTATCATTGGGTGATACATCCCATCTTAACCTTTGTGGCGTTATATCTTCTTCAATGTATTTTTCTAGTGCCACTATGTCCTACCAGACACAGACCTGTTTCTCCATAAGATGTTTAAATTGCTTAAATCTTCGTTATAAAGGAAAGATTCTTTACTGCCACGCTAAAAGACATCCTCTATATGATATTTCTATTTTGCATGTAATTAAACATTTCCATGGCTGCAGATTTAAAAACAAGAGGTTTATAACCATACTTATAAAATAGAAACAGCTGTGCCTAATTAAACTGGTAAGTATATCTCAAAACACCTCCCAGCAGCTACCAAAAAATGTGTACCCTTATAAAACAGCTCAAGATCAAATTAAAATTGTAAATTAGCAGTGCTTAAATATACCTAAAATGTATATCATAATACCATAAAAAATACAATAAATTAAAGTAGAACACATGCCAGCTTCAAAGATAGCAGTGTGAAGCAGCAATGTGCTCCCTCTACATGAATAAACCTTTCTCTTCTTCTCCAGCATAACTGGGTTATGTGAGTGCAATTAGTCATTAAATATACAATATAGCTGTACGTAATGAGTCTCCTTCTTTGTTATTTGTATATCCTTACATGATCCTGACTAGGGATGAGCTTCGATTTCGAGTCAAACTCATGTTAGACTCGAACATTGCCTGTTCGCCTGTTCGGCGAACAACGAACAATTTGGGGTGTTCGCGGGAAAATTCGAAAAGCAGCGGAACACCCTGTTAAAGTCTATGGGAGAAATCTAAAGTGCTAATTTTAAAGGCTAATATGCAAGTTATTGTCCTAAAAAGTGTTTGGGGACCTGGGTCCTGCCCCAGGGGACATGTATCAATGCAAAAAAAATGTTTTAAAAACGGGCGTTTTTTCGGGAGCAGTGAATTTAATAATGCTTAAAGTGAAACAATAAAAGTCAAATATTCCTTTAAATTGTGTACCTGGGGGGGGGGGTGTAAAGTAAGCATGTGAAATAGTGCATGTTCCCGTACTTAGAGCTGTCTCTGCACAAGGTGTCATTTCTGAGGGGGACGAGCAGGAGTGTCAGGACGCCCAGTAACACACAAAGTAGAGAGTGTCCTGACTTGCCTGCTTGCCCCCTCCCCCCTCAAGAGGCTTTCTCCACACCAGAAAGAAAGTCTCGCATTACGGTGGTGAGTTATAGACAGAAGAACAGGAAGTGAGCATTTCTCAGAAGAAATAATGACATTTAAAAGCAAAATTGAAGGATGAGGTAAGTAAAGGAGAACTGCACTAGAGTAAAGGAAGCTATTTAGGGAAAAAAAATTCCTTTACAACCCCTTTAAAGTGACTTTAGGTTTCTAGAACTGTTACAGATGCCCCTCTGATCCTGACAAACACCATAGACGTTATACAATTCTCTGCAAAGTTCCGATCCTCTGGTTTTCCAACAGTGTTCACTGAACCCATTGTGAATTGAACCCAGGAAGATTTGCTTTTGATTTTACTCATTACTTTATTCATGATAGTCTTTCAGGAGTTAGTGACTCAAGTATTTGCAAAATGAGAATTCAGCAATGACATCTAAAATGTTTCACTAAGGAAGTTTCTTATAACTGCTAACACCACCTCAGTTGGCGGACCTTGAAGGGTGTGTGGCCCATGGAGAGTGACCCTCTGGTTTTCTTTACATCTTTTCTCCTTTCCTCCTTTTCTCACTCCTCTTCTTCCCCCCACCCTCCAATTTATCTGTTAGCCTTTCTCATCTGTGATTATTGTGACCATACTTTTAGAACCTACGTGCAGTCGGTACAATTGGATCGAAGATGTTTTATTCTTTGTTTGGTTTACTTTACCTTTACTGATACTTGTTCTTGTGCAGTACATAACTACCATGAGACCAGTTACAGGTTCTAGTCCTAGCCAAGTTATGATCTGCTTCTGACCTAGGTTGAGCCAGGCTTGCCTAACTGATCATTATTTCTGGATGTGACTCAAGTTGAGTGTTATGAATTTCTCTTTTATTTTTTGACTTGTTGCTGTGTTTTTGTTTGTTTTAATTATCTAAAAATGTTGTACTTAATGGCTGGTTGCAACTGTGTTATTAAGCTGTGTGCCATGATCTCTGCATAATGTTTGTAATATGCAAAGCCATAAATAAAAAATTAATAAAAAAAAACACTTAGCCCCCTTAACCTAAAACATAACAGATTCCCTAAAGTAAGCCCATAAAATTTAATTTCCTCCTAACACCTTTATCTTTCTGCCTAACATTTAGCTTAGCTAACACCTAAACCCTACAATAAGGTCCTAACAGACCATGCAGACTCTGTACCACAATCAAAAAGCATTATGTTTCTAGCACTGAAAGTAATTGCTTTGCTATGATGTATCAAAGAATGGAAGACAAAGGAGAGGATGAAAGGCAGCACTACAAAGCTCACCAGAATGTAATATAGTGCAAATATTTTGGTGTAAAGTACGAAACAGTTTCCCATATGTCTCAAATGTATGCAGGGCTGGTGCAAGGATTTTTTACACCCTAGGGGAAACCTCATTTTGCCGCCTCCCCCTGGCTCCACCCCTGACTCCACCCCATTTTCCCTGCCCATGTATACCCCACCCTTTTAATGAAGTGCCCATCAAATACAGCCTCCTTAGCGCCCATCAAATGCAGCCTCACCAGCGCCCATCAAATGCAGCCTCACCAGCGCCCATCAATGCAGCCTACCAGTGCCCATCAATGAATGTTTGCTTGCTTCAATTCATTTGGAAGTCGGAACACAGACACAGTCCTGCGCCGCCACAGTGCCTCTGACACTATGTGCGAATAGAATGGCGGCTGCCTGCTGATGCTGAGACTTAATTGCTTGCTGCAGAGAGTAAGAACACCAGTGGACGGGCGCCCTAGGCGGTCGCCTAGTTTGCCTAATGGTAGCACCGGCCCTGAATGTATGGCTCCATTCCAGATTAGATCTGGAGTAGTTTGTCCTGAGATATTTTCCCTCAGATGAGCTTTGCCCCCTGCTGTTTCAGACTATATCAGGGCCTGCTCTTCAATCTTCGGGATCGATGATGAGCTGCCTAGTGATCGCACAATGCTCCTCCTAGAAAAGTGACCCTTAGAGCAAAGGTAACAAGTGATTTCTCAATGGCAAAATAAATTATTCTATAAAATCTTGTCAATACTTTAAACATAACAGCATTGAAAAAAAAACCTCTGTAAACCTCGGTACTCTTAATGTTTTTAAAGTTTATATACTGAAAATGCTTGCGAGTGTCAAATTTAGCTGTGTCAGTTTGTTATAGGGCAGGAAGATCAATACTTTTATTAAAAGGCAAGAAAAGCATCTAGATGAAAATAAACAGTTGACACACCACTTGCAATTATTTTATGTTGGCTGTGTATCTGTTGATATTTATAATAGCATTTTGGAGTGTGGATAATACATAATTATTGGTTTTCACTTGATCTATACAAAGGGTACCTTATGCTCTTCATCTGTAGTTATAAGCACATTTCCCATGTGGAAATATCCCAATCTGATCTGTACTAATATTTATAGAATTCATAAATATACCGTAGTTTCTTTGCCTCAGATGACTTATGGAAGTTATATACTGCTGAGGTTGATGACATAATATGCAGAAAAAATATAGGAAACTGGATTTTAGCTTTACAGCTTGCAGTGGAAGTAAGTGTTTTTCGATGTAAAGCGAACATAAATCATTTTGGATCTAGCTCGCATGCATTACTATTAACCTTAAATACAATATTTTTATATATGAAATCACAAAGTAGTAAACAGTTTGTTTGTCTACTGAACCCATTTACTGTCCAAGCCTGTCTCCCATATGGGAACTCAGATAGCCAAACCAATGTTTTTATTATTATATATGCAGTGATGAAACATACATAACATTATTACGCTAAAACATGAGCATGGCATTTGTTAAAACATTTTACCAAAAAATATCATTAACAAGTTCAGTTCAAACCTCCATAGAGCAGTTTTTACATTTCTATTTCTGCTATTTACCACCAGTACTTGTTAATTTGTCAATAATTGTGTCATTAGTCAAAATAACAAAGTAAGACTTCATTCACATGTGCAGCTGGGGGTAGTAAATTACATACTTGAAAGCTCTGTAACCACTTGGTATCCACAATCTGTAGAATAATGTTCTCAGGCACTACTCTCATGGCTGGAGAAGTAATCATCACAGTCGCTTAATGTGATCATGAGGATCAAGTTAATTTACAAACTATAGTCTACAGATGGCACTGCAACTGTCACTGTGCACAGAGAAAGTGATACAGTGTTAGCATTACAGGGTGTAAAAAAAAAATAAACAAATTAGTTGTATGTTTATCCTTTTGTCAACTTACGCTAAAACATGAGCATGGCATTTGTTAAAACATTTTTCCAAAAAATATCATTAACAAGTTCAGTTCAAACCTCCATAGAGCAGTTTTTACATTTCTATTTCTGCTATTTACCACCAGTACTAGTTAATTTGTCAATAATTGTGTCATTAGTCAAAATAACAAAGTAAGACTTCATTCACATGTGCAGCTGGGGTAGTAAAACCTGAGGGTTTGCCCACAGTTTTGCCACCCTGACACCAATTTAGCCACTCGGGCTGTACACGAAAATGTAAAAGCATGTTATATTTAGAGGGCAATACAACTGCTAATTGTAACCGATGCAAGTCTATGAAGCTGCGCAGCAACCACTTGTAATGGTAGAGATTTTGGTGCAGTTATTTAACATTTTTCAGGGTAAAATCAGGCTGTGAGGAAGTGACATGTCACCTCCTTACTGCCTGTCCAACACCTTCTGAGGGGTTGATAAAAGCACATTTGAATGAGCACTAATATGTACTGTATATGATAAAAATCTTAAAAAAATTAAAAATAAATAAACACTTTTTTTTACTACTTTGATTAGCATACAACCTTTTATTCTATATTTTGTTCTGTTTAATTTTGAACAAAAATTATGATTCTGGTACAAAGCATTGAAACGTTATTTACAAATTGGTAAAGACCGTTTAATAGAACCCCAAAAAAGGAGTTAATAAGGGTAAACTAATGCCGCGTACACGCGATCGGTCCATCTGATGAGAACGGTCTGGTGGACCGTTTTCATCGGTTAACCGATGAAGCTGACTGATGGTCCGTCGTGCCTACACACCATCGGTTAAAAAACCCATTGTGTCAGAACGCGGTGACGTAAAACACAACGACGTGCTGAAAAAAACGAAGTTCAATGCTTCCAAGAATGCATCGACTTGATTCTGAGCATGCTTGGATTTTTAACTGATGGTTGTGCCTACTAACGATCGTTTTTTTTCTATCGGTTAGGAATCCAATGGTTAAATTTAAAACAAGTTGGCTTTTTTTTAACCGATGGATAAATAACCGATGGCGCCCACACACGATCGGTTTGGACCGATGAAACCGGTCCATCAGACCGTTCACATCGGTTTAACCGATCGTGTGTACACGGCCTAAAAGTTAATAAGATGTCAAATAGGAACAATTTTTATTTTTTTACTTGTCATGTTGCTTTACCATCATCATATGCAGATCTTAGCTTGTTCCTTTGAATGGCAGATGAATGAATGAGTTTTTACTAGGCACGCATGCTGGGAATTATTTTTGCGTAAACTGGCATCAATGCTGGAAATTATCATTGTGTAAACTGGCACCAATGCTGGAGAGCCAGTGTGAAGATGGTGAAACAAGCAGCTGCTTCTTCAGACAAGAAAAGATGTAAAGGACATTTTGCCTTCCCACGCCAACCCAGTCAGTTTTCTAGACAATCGGTGGAAATCTCTTTATCGCTTTGTGTTTAGATGAATAGATTAAATTCCTTGGGTATTGTAATAGTTACAAGTGCTGTGCTAATAAATCTTTCCAAGGTTCAGAGGAGCTATGCCAGAGAGCAGCTGTTATCTTCATACCCCAGGATTTTCCCCAGGAAAAAGATCTGTTACCAGATGATCACTTTTGAGATTGGAATAACTCTAAAAGCACGATTAGACCCATTGGGGTTGCTTCCTAAGGTGAGCGGGCATTGCACACAGTGATAAAGGTGGCGTCACTGAAAATGTTCACGATTAGTTTGTTGGATGAGTACGTTGATTAACACTTCAACAAGTCACTTTTATTATTGAAGAAGACTTTATTCATTTATTCATTCATGCATTTATAATATTTTATTTATTCATTTATTTTATATTGATGGGATTCTGTGTAATATATATTTGATACACTGTTTATGCATTTTTCACATTTATATTATAGAAACAAAATTGTGTAGCGCTATGGCAAATTAATATCTATAGTGGTAGTTCCTCATGGGAACAAAGGGAACATAAATAAAGTAACAAATGCAATAAAGAAGTTCTTGTGAAAGATAAAGTCCAATGGTTGTAAACACAAAGTCCATATATCTGTAGACACCACGTGCAAAATGAGGGAACTTGATTAGAATCCCATCGAGACAAATAGTGTAGTAAGTGATCACCGCCACCAGTGGTAGTAAATGGAGGCTTACCGAAGATGGTGAACCTGAAATGACGTACATTTATATTATAGAAGTTTTTTGAGCCTTGTTGGAACAAGCGGACTATTACTCAATTAATAAATCGGTTATATAGTGTTAGAGATCACTGTTACAAATCACACCACCGTTCTTATACATAGCAGTGCTTTCATTTTTCCTTTATCACTTTAATGCTGGAGATTATTATTGCGTAAACTGGCACCAATTCGGGGGTTATTATTGCATAAATCTTCGTGAATTCTGTGGCTATTATTGCATAAACTGGCACCAATGCTGGGGATTATTAATGCATACATTTTCTCCAATGCTGGGGATTATTATTTTGTAAACTGGCACCAATGCTGGGGGTTCTTATTGGAAAAATTGGAACCAATGCAGTGGGTTATTGTTAAAATTGGTGCCAATACTGAGAGTTAATTATTGCGTAAACTGGCACCAATGCTGGGAACTATTATTGCAAAACTGTTAGCAATATTGAGGGTTATTATTGTGTAAATTGGCACCAACACTGTGAATTATTATTAGGTAAACTTGCACTAGTGCTAGGGGTTAAGATCACGTAAAGTGGCACCAATTCTGGGAATTATTATTGCATAAACTGGCACCAATGCATGGGAATTATTATTCTGTAAATTGGCATCAATGCTGAGGATTATTATTGCGCAAACTACTGCTAATTCTGGGGGTTATTATTGCATGAACTGATGTCAATTATGGGAATTATTATTTCATAAACTGGAACCAATGTCATTTGTTATTATTGTGTAAACTGGCACCAATGCTGGGGATAATTATTGCGTAAACTGACAGCAGGAAGGGGGTGAAAATGTGCAGTATTGATGTGGTTAATATACACTTATTGGCATATTTCTTATCAAAGACATGTAGCAGAATACATTTTGGCCTCAATTTATGAAGACATTTGTATTTATTCGATATTTTTTATAGCAGAAAGCAGACAATATAAGGGTTTGTATTTTTTTTTGTTTATATAATAAAAAATAAAAAACCCAACGGTAATCAAATATCACCAAAAGCCCTATTTGTGTGAACAAAATTATATAAATTTAATTTGGGTACAGTGTGGCATGATCAAGCAATTGCCAGTTAAAACAGCACAAGAGCTTAAAGTGGTTCTAAAGGCAAAAGGTTATTTTTTTTTACCTTGATGCATTCTCTGCATTAAGCTAAAAATAACCTTTCAAAAGCAGCTTACCTTTCTCTATCCATCGCTGTCTTGTCTTCCGCAGCTCTTCTCCCCTCTCCCCTCTCTCACAGGCTTGGCCGAGAGCAGCGGGATCTTCTGGGAGGAGCAGGGGGCAGAGCTGTGTGTGTCTATGGATGCACATAGGCTGGTTCTGGAGGGCATCCGCATGAGTGCCGCTATGGCAAGCAGCTTATTATGGGGCCACTAATTTTGGTAAAAACTATACAAATGGAGAGGAGAGTATAAAATATAAAAGAGAGAAAGAGAAAAAAATTAAATAGAGGGGGGAGGAGGGATGTGTAAGAACAAAGAGTTGGGATAAGGAGGGATGTGTGTGTGTGCATTCTAGAGGGTCATGTCCACTCCTAGGGAGTGGACATGCAATGAGTTTATGAGTCCCTGGGACAGGGAGTGGCTATGAGTTTATTTACTTTATTACTGAAACTCCTCTAAAAAACATATAGCTAGATTCATGTACCCTGTCCTAACTTTGCGGCAGTGTAGCTTAGCGTGTTTAGGCTACGCCACCGTAAGTTAGCGAGGCAAGTACTTGATTCTCAAAGTACTTGCCTGCTAAGTTACAGCGGCGTAGCCTAAAGCGGGCGGGCGTAAGGGCGCCTAATTCAAATTTGTCTGAGGGGCCGTGTTTTTTGATAATGAGGCTTGACCCGACGTGATTGATGTTTTTTTTTAACTGCGCATGCACCGGGCGCCTACATTTCCCAGTGTGCATTGCGGCTAAGTCCGCCGCACGGGCCTATTGATTTCAACGTGGACGTAAACAACGTAAATCCCTATTCACGGACGACTTACGCAAACGACGTAAAATTTTCGAATTTCGACGCAGGAACGCCGGCCATACTTAACATTACTATTCCATCTATTTGATGGAATAACTTTAGGCGGCCTATCTCTTACGGAAACGGTGTATCTGTACTGCGTCGGCCGGGCGTACGTTCGTGAATAGGGGTATCTAGTGCCCGTCGGAGGAACGTCAATCAACTAGGAACGCCCACCGCCAAGGGACGAAACGCCGAGATCGAGGTATGTACTAAAAAAACAAAACAAAATCCAGCCTACCCGCAGTGTAACAGGTCTTACGAATGTATTGTTAGAAATTTGTTTTAGGGGGAACCACCCCTTTAAACCTAGGTCGGCGCAGATTCTGAGTTAGGTCGGCGTATCTACTGATACGCCGACCTAACTCTTACTGAATCTAGCTAATAGATTTTTAGGATTACATATAAAGGATCTAAATGAACCAAATGTGTAAATTGTGTTTGTCTATTTTGAAGTTGCATTGTACGAGGCACCTCCATCTACATACATTTGTCCAGTTCCTTTGTCCATTCAGTGATAAAAGGAATGACACCAATTTTCAGTGTTTTGGGATCACTGTTCTAGCTTCAGCAATAAAATAATCCTGCCAAAAAGTGTGACCATCGGGAGACACACCTAGGAAAATGTTTAAAAACACCACTTGGGGGTGTTATAGAGTGTGCTACCTGTGACCTGGTGATAGATGTAAAGAGCAATTCCCTGGAACCTTTTTCAGTTTGGGCAAACCCACCATGTATTTATCAAAAGTAGCTTTATGGGAGAAAACTTTTTATACTTTACAGCTGGGAATAGTATTAGGTTATTTTCTTTTTTTGACATTATTCAAAGATGTAATTTGATATATTTTTCTTGATTCTTGTTTCCAGGTTGTTATTGCTAATTACATGTTATTAAAATATGAAGAGGCTAATGAAACTTTAGATTAGAACAGCAAACAGCTTTCCTTCCCAATGCTAAATTAAAGAGCACTTTACATGGAAAAGTAGGCCAAAAATATTGCTTTCAATTCATGTGGTGTACCCGGAAACCAGTCATTAGGAGCTTACTCATGCCGATGTGGGAAAGAAAAAAGAGATACAGAAACAGCATTAGATTCTAATAGACTTCATTACATCATGTCAGATGCTTAAGATTATTTATGAAAATACCTAAAAATCTCATTTAAATTCTGGATGCATGGTTAGGAGTACCTAGTATAAAATGTAATCTTGCTTGGAAATTCTTTTAAAACATTTATTGGTTAAAGAGGTTTTGAATCTTCACCCTATAAAACCAAAATGTAAAAGTCAGCAGCTACAAATACTGTAGCTGCTGGCTTTAAAAAAGCCTTGAAAAAGTACCCATACCCCACAGGAAGTAACCTCTGCTGCGCTGCACTATGCCTCACTGTGTTTGACATGAATAATGCGTCACTAGCAAGCTAGTGGAGCCAAAATTCACATACTTGCAGTGTTGGAATTTGCAGAAAGGTACATTGTTAGAGAGTGCAGAAGTGCATGTTGTTGTGTAAAAGCATTTGCCATTGCAGTGTAAGCAAGTGAAAAAGTGTGCATCATTGCATTATTGCATTAGGCCTTGTTCACAAGGGCAAACTACAACATACAGTGCCTTGAAAAAGTATTCATACCCCTTGACATTTTCCAAATAAATATCTGAAAATTATGGCACGCATTTGTATTCAGCCCCCTTTACTCTGATACCTCTACCTAAAATCCAATAGAACCAATTGCCTTCAGAAGTCACCTAGTTTGTAAAAAGAGTCTACCTGTGTGTAATTTAATCTCAGTATAAATACAGCTGTTCTGTGAAGCCCTCGAGGTTTTTTAGAAAACCTTAGTGAACAAACAGCATCATGAAGGCAAAGGAACACACCAGACAAGTCAGGGTTAAAGTTATGGATAAGTTTAAAGCAGGGTTCGGTAATAAAAAAATATTCCAAACTTTGAACATCTCACGGAGCACTATATAATTCATCATCCGAAAAAAGGAAAGAGTATGGTACATCTGCAAACCTCAGAAAAACAGCCAAGAGGCCCATGGTAACTCTAGAGGAGCTGCAGAGAAACAGGTGGGAAAATCTGTCCACAGGACAACTATTAGTCGTGCTCTCCACAAATCTGGCCTCTATGGAAGAGTGGCAAGAAGAAAGCCATTGTTGAAATAAAGCCATAATAAGTCCCGTTTGCAGTTTGTGAGAAGCCATGTGGGGACATGGAAACTTGGAAGAAGGTGATCTGGTCAGATGAGACCAAATTTTAACTTTTTGCCCTAAAAGCAAAAACGATTTGTGTGGCGGAAAACTAATACTGCTCATCAGCCAAAACACACCATTCTCACCATGAAACATGGTGGTGGCAACATCATGTTGTGGGGATGCTTTTCTTCAGCAGGGTCAGAGTTGATGGGAAGATGCATGGAGCCAAATACATGGCAATCTTAGAAGAAACCCTGTTGAAGTCTGCAAAAGACTTGAGACTGGGGCAGAGGTTCACTTTCCAGTAGGGCAACGACCCTAAACATACAGCCAAAGTTACAATTGAATGGTTTAGATCAAAGCATATTCATGTGTTAGAATGACTCAGTCAAAGTCCAGACCTAAATCCAATTGAGAAACTGTGGCCAGACTTAAAAATTGCTGTTCACAGATGCTCTCCATCCAAATTGACAGAGCTTGCGCTATTTAGCAAAGAAGAATGGGCACAAATGTCACTCTTTAGATATGCAAAGCTGGTAGAGACATACCCCAAACGACTTGCAGCTGTAATTGCAGAAAAAGGTGGTTCAACAAGTATTGACTGAGGGAGGGTGTCAGAAAGGCTCTGTCAGAAGACAAAATAATGCCTACAAATGAATCCCTGTTCCCCAAACCTCTAGAAGAAGGGAACGCGTTAATGTGTGCTAATGTGCACACACATCTACGCATGCGCAGGTGCACCAATATGCACCAGAATGCAAACGATTGTGCGCATTTGCACACAAATGTGCTTTGCGCATCCTGTGACAGATAAGAGCGCCAGATGTTTTTTTTTTTAAGCTGGATCAGCACCCAGGTTCAGTGCTGTCTCATCTACAGCATTCTCGTGATTGCCCTGTTCCCTGTTGCTCTGTTCCTGTTCCAGTTTTTGACCTGGCTTTTTCTGACTACTCCTGCTCTCCATCTGCATCGACCCTGGCTTGTACCTTGACTCCTCTACTGCCTCTGCTTCTACACCTGATCTGACCGCACATGTATGACTTGGCTTGTTTAACCCTGTCTGTGTTTCAGTCCTCGTGGAACTATCCAGCTGCAAGCATTTATCCGTTAGCCACTGGGGCCTGCTCTTCTGCTTACTACATCCAAGCACCAGCCTGTTCTATTTCACAGAACATCCGCTGTCATCTGGCATACCAGCCTACCAGTAGCTCAGCAGCCAGCAAGACCACCAACATTCATGTGTCTCTGCACTCCTGCGCTACCTGTCTACTCTATCAGGAGCCCCGAGTCAGAGGTGTAAGAGAGGCCTTCCTCTGTATATCAGGCTCTTCTACCAGGTATTTGACAGAGGCTGAATACAATTGCACGGCACACTTTTCACATATTTATTTGTAAACATATTTTAAAACCATTTATTATTTCCCTTCCACTTCACCATTATGTACCACTTTGTGCTGGTCTAGCACATAAAATCCTAATAAAATACATTTACGTTTTTGGTTGTTACATGACAAAATGTGGAAGATTTCAAGGGGTATAAATACTTTTTTAAGGCACTGTACCTGTCACAGCATACAGTGATGTCCTCCCCTGACCCACATTTTCTGGTCTTTGGGTGCAGGCGCTGGTATCTTAACTGTGGGCAGCCAACTGTGACTCCTTGTAGCTGCAGTGGAAAGGAGGAGTCAAACTGATTTATCTTGTACCTGGTTACTGAAAATCATGTACCTAATTCCCCGCAAAAAAGAAAATTCCAAATATTGATGAGGGGGAGAGAAAGTGGAACTTTCCCTTTTGGGTGAAGTTCCGCTTTAAGATCATCAGATGCAGCCAGCACATTTCAGAGGAAAGGACTCCCAATTCTGCATGGCTTAGAACATGGTTTGCGATAGACTTAAAAAGGATTACATTATAAGCCTGATTTAAGGCTGGATTAGGGCTAATGTGTCCTAATGAAAATACAAAAAGCTGGTGCACAAGTGCACACAAGTGCAATGTTAATGAGTGCAGAAAAGTGCATTAATGTGGTATTGGCGAGTGCAAAATTTAGTGTAGAAGTGTGTGGTGTTACATTGTTGGTGGGTGAATAAATGGCCATCAGTTAGTGGATAAGTTTGCACTGGTGTGGTATTAGCGAATGCAAAAACGTGCATCAGGGCAGGTCCGCGAATGTCAAAATGATTTGTGGTAAATAAAATAAAATGGCTTCCATCCTGTGTTGTCAGCTGCAGCTAAAGTGACTCCACTATTCAAGTCTCATACACATGCACAGTTTTCTTCTGCAATAAAGCTGCTGGGAGAGCTTTTTGCCGAGAAAACCGGTTGTGTGTATGGTTTCTCGTCAGGAAAACTTCCAGGAATCTCGACGGGAAAAATAGAGAACCTGCTCTCTATGTTTCTCGTCTAGATTTTCGGCAGTGTTTCCTACCGAGAAAACTGTGTGTGTATGAGGCTTGTATGCTTACCGTGTACCCGCGCATGCTCGGAAAGACTTCGACATGCGCGGTGCGTCGAAGGGTTTGGTAAGATGGCAGCGGCGGCATCGAATGTGACGAGCGCATGCTTGTCGTAGTCGATGACGTCACCGCGTTCTTGCCATTCAAAAGAACGACGGTTATTTTAAATGGCTGTGTGTACACAGGGCTAGGCAAGGCTAGCTTGCCGGGAATCCCGCGTGGAAAACCGACGTTTTTTTTCCCGAAGGGTTTCCGCCCGTGTGTACAGGGCTTTAGGGAGGTATACTGAATGCTATTATATGTGAGAATAGCCATATCAATATACACTTCCAAATATTATAACAACGCCCATGTGCATTGTGCCAAATATTACATTTTTTATTCCAAAATAATAAAGTAAATTCATATAAAATGTCCATCCGTTCAGGATCGTGACTCCTCTATATACTGTACTTAAGTATTCTTTAGTTCCATGCTCAGTATGCTATCCACCATGAGTAAAGTTCATAATCCTTTACCATACAAAATTCTCACTCACCAGATAACCACAAGTTAAAACGTAATCCTCCAATCCACCAGGGATCCTGTAGCCAATGGTATAATTTCTCCTCTCATTCAGTCATGCAATCAGAAAATGCATCATCAATGCATCATTGATCAACATGTTTATTCAATATAAAAAAATACACCCTGTTTAAAATGCTAACTCACATTTAAAAGTACTCTCCGACCAGCACTAATGCCCTGTACACACGATCGGTTCGTCTGATGAAAACGAACCGATGGATTTTTTAATCAGATATCTGATGAAGCTGATTTTCATCAGTCTTGCCTACACACCATGGGTTAAAAATCCGATCGTGTCCAACGCGGTGACGTAAAACACAACGACGTGCAGAGAAAAATGAAGTTCAATGCTTCAGAGCATGCGTCGACTTGATTCTGAGCATGGTTTTTTGACCGATGGATTTCCCCACAGACGATCGTTTTTTTCTATCGGTTTTTTAACCATACGAACATTTTAAAACTGGTTCTATTTTTTTTCACCAATGGGAAAAAAAAACTGATGGGGCCCACACACGATCGGTTCATCCAATGAAAACGGTCCATTGGTCCATTTTGATTAGACGAACTGATCGTGTGTACAGGGCATAAATCTATCCAGCAATCTATGGCTGTCATGCCACTCTGTGCAGTAAAGCCGGCATGTGTTCTAATTCTCCGATATGGTGTTACCCAGGGATGGGTAGTAACCTCTGCGTCGCTGCACTATGCCTCAATGTGTTTTGCATGAATAATGCATCATCAGGAAGCTAGTGGAGCCAAAATTCACATACTTGCAGTGTTGGAATGTGCAGAAAAGTGAATTTTTTCATGTTGCAACCAAAAACGTAAATTTATTTTATTGGGATTGTATGTGGTAGACCAACACAAAGTGGCACATAATTGTGAAGTGAAAGGAAAATGATAAATGATTTTCCCAAAAATTAGAGAGACATGCAATGCATAGAAATACCAGAGGAACACTGGGCCAAATTCTCAAAAAACCTAACTTAAATTTCAGCAGTTAAGTTACACTGACTTAAAATTTCTACCTAAGTGCCCGATCGTCAAAGCACTTACCTAGAAATTTCAGGCCGTGTAACTTAAGTGCCGCCGTCTAAAGGCGGTCCTCCTCTCCTGGGGGCGTTTAAAATTTAAATGAGGCGCGCTCCCGCGCCGGCCGTACTGCGCATGCGTGTGACGTCATTTTCCCGACGTGCAGCGCACGAACGTAATTAACCCCCGGGCGGCTTTGAGAATTTCGACGGGACACTAAAGTTGCGACGGGTGAAAAAAAAAAGACGCGCCGGGAAAACAAATAATTATAAAAAAAAATGACAGCGTCGCTCAGCATGCATTCCTGAGAGGGAGAACTCCATGCCAATTTTCAAAGAAAAAACCGGCATGGGTTCCCCCCCAGGAGCATACCAGGCCCTTAGGTCTGGTATGGGTTGTAAGGAGACCCCCCCACGCCGAAAAATTGACGTAGGGGGTCCCCCTACAATCCATACCAGACCCGTATCCAAAGCACGCTACATCCATCTTCCTATCAACTCTTACCAGCTTCCCAGTCTCTGCTAAAGAAAAGCATCCCCACAACATGATGCTGCCACCGCCATGTTTCACGGTGAGGATGGTGTGTTCAGGGTGATGTACAGTGTACGTTTTTCGCCACACATAGCATTTTGCTTTTAGGCCATAAAGTAAAATTTTGGTCTCATCTGACCAGAGCACCTTCTTCCACATGCTTGCTCCCCCCACATGGCTTCTCACAAACTGAAAACGGGACTTCTTATGGCTTTTTTTCAATAATGGCTTTCTTCTTGCCACTCTTCCAAAAAGGCCAATTTGTGGAGTGCACGACTAATAGTTGTCCTGTAAAAAGATTCTCCCCCTGAGCTGTGGATCTCTGCAGCTCCTCCACAGTTACCATGGGCCTCTTGACTGCTTCTCTGATTAATGCTCTCCTTGCCCGGCCTGTCAGTTTAAGTGGACGGCCATGTCTTGGTAGGTTTGCAGTTGTGCCATAATCTTTATATTTTCAGGTTATGGATTGAACAGTGCTCTGTGAGATGGTCAAAGCTTGGGATATTTATAACCTAACCCTGCTTTAAACTTCTTCATAACCTTACCCCTGACGTGTCAGGTGTGTTCCTTGTCCTTCATGATGCTGTTTGTTCACTAAGGTTCTCTAAGAAGCCTCTAAGGGCTTCAACAGCTGTATTTATACTGAGATTAAATTACACACAGCTAGGAGTAGGGAGGTGGAAAGAAAGAGGGGGAAATGTTTTGCTTGAAATAATTACTTTTTCTAGATACACTTTTTTTTCTCTTTTACCCTTCTTTTTTTTTAAGTAACTTGAAGAATAATGGGGGGGGGGGGCGTTAGACACACACATATGATGTATGGGGATTGATGGATGGGAGTAAACCTGAGGAACAAATGGTGTGGGAAACGGTCACTAAAAAGCCCCTATGGGTACACCTAGATAGCAGATGGGGGGATGGGGAGGGGGAGGAGGGAGGTAACACAGGAATAGATCACTTATTACTAGAGGTGAAACGTAGATTAAATAAGAACCCAAGAACTAAGGATACATCACAAAAGAATATCATAGGGAATTACACGTGGGGCTTGCAATATAATACACAAGGGCACAATGCTTGGTATAGAAAAATGGTGTTTGAAATCAACATGAAATTATTTTTGAATGTATATTCTTTTTCTTTAGTCGCGGTGATAAAAACTACAAAGGGTAATATAAAAGAGATGTATATACGGGGACCTCAACACAAAATAAAGGATATTAGTGTAGTTATGAACTAAATATGAACTAAATATAAATGTGTTTTTTAGGTACCCTTGACATCTTTTTACACCTCCCCCGCCTCTATATGCAAGCTAAAACACTTAACATATTGTCCTGGAATGTCAGGGGCTTAGGGACATTGGCTAAAAAAGCAGCAGTATTTTCCATGCTCGAGAGATATGGAGTAGAGCTGGCCTGTCTGCAGGAAACATACCTAACAAAACATACAACCCAACAACTACAGAATGGGAAATATCAACTGCTATATGAGGCGCAGCCAATGCTAAGGTATGGACGACAGAACAGCCGTCGGATTTTACGTTGTTAACGTAAGTCGTACGTGAATGGGGCTGGGCGTAGGTTACGTTCACGTCGTTACCATTGAGCCGTCGTATCCTACGGCGTAAATTCGGCGTGATTCTGAGCATGCGCGCGCATGCGCCGTTCGCTTGGTGCTTCATTTACATGGGGTCACGATTCATTTCAATACAACATGCCCACTACCAGCCTACTTTGAATTAGGCGGGCTTACGCCGGCCCATTTACGATACGCCACGTAACTTAGGGAGCAAATGCTTTGTGAATACTGTACTTGCCTCTCTATGTTACGTCGGCGTAGCGCATATGAGATGCGCTACGCCCACACAGAGATACGTCGATCTCTGTTAACCACAAGGGGCGCTGAATGGGTTGAGTGTGATCTTATCAGTGTTTCTAACTGTAGGGGGGTGTGGCTGTAGATGTGACGTCATTGATTGTGTTTCCCTATAAAAGGGAGCACACGATCAATGACAGTGCCACAGTGAAGAACGGGGAAGCTGTGTTTACACACAGCTCTCCCCGTTCTTCAGCTCCGGGGACCGATCACGGGACTCTAGCGGCGATCGGGTCCACGAGTCCCGCGGCCACAGTCACGGAGCTTCAGACCGAGTCGTGTGCACGTGCCGTTGGCGTGCACGTGCGACACCGTGGCTGGGCTTAAAGAGCCACGTACAGGTACGTGGATGTGCCCAGCCATGCCATTCTGCCGACGTATATCGACGTGAAGGGGTCCTTAAGTGGTTAAACCTACAGACCCCGACGGAGAACGAGGGATCAAGAGCCGTGTTGTCACTTGATATGACCAAAGCTTTTGACAGCTTAGAGTGGGGATACATCTGGAGGGTTCTGGGGAAATTTGGATTTGGTCCCTCTTTCACTGGTTAAATAAAAATGCTCTATGGCAATCCTAGTGCTAAGCTTAGAATCAACAACGAACTCTCAGATAAGATCGAGTTGGAGAGGGGGACGAGACGGGGTGCCCATTGTCACCCCTGCTTCTTCACCCTCGCGATGGAACATTTGGCCATTTCTATATGATCAAGCTCTGAGATAGACAGGAGAAGAAAGAATTGCGCTATAAAATTGCGCTGTGAAATGGTGATGAACTGCAGTACCTAAAATTGGCCATAGGTGACATTTTAAAAGTCTTTACAGGTTATGAGTTTTAAGCTAATCATGAATTTAGACTCCAACGTTTACAGCGATACCTCACATGTGTGGTGCAATTACTGTTTACATATGCATGCTGAACCTACACTTGTGTTTGCATTTGTGTGTATACACAGGGGTGGTGGGGGGGGGCATGCTTTTACATTTTTATTTATCTAATTTATTTATTTGTTTACACTTTTTTTTTCATTTAACTTTATTGCTATTAAAAGTGGGTGAAGCTCCCTTGTGATCATTTTGGGAGCTTTGGGCAGGTGAGAGGTATTCTTTATGGAGACATAAGGGGTCTATTAAACCCTTGATTTCTTCCCTGCCCTCCAAAACAGCTAACCAAGCACAGATCATTCTATATTACCTGTTTTCCTGACTGTAACAGTCAAGGAATTACATGTAACTAAAGCATTGTTGCTTCCAGAATGAATTATCTCCTCTGTATGAAGCTGTCCCAACTGCTTATCATGGTCCCAGGGGGGACAGGAACACAAGAATCCAGGGGAGCCAACCTGATGCAGTATGACTGCGCCGGCTGGTCGAGAAGAAGTTAAGTAAAGTTTCGCTGAAACATAAGGCGAAAGGGCCCACAATCTTAATTTAAACTGCTAGAGAATGTTACATGTTCCCGTTTGGGTGCCTCAAAAAATTGATATTGATTTATAGTATATGCAATACTGATAATCTTGAGTTGAGATACGGGCCAACCCGTCTACTCAAAACTTTGTGTCCTTTATTAGAAGTAAGGATAACAAGCGACTCTGATAACTGAGCTGGCCAAGTAAGAATAATAAGGATAATGTGAGAATCAAGATGCTGAGGACTGATGAGTGGCTATGTCATGTGGGCAGGGCTGCTGTTAGAAATCATAAAGCCTACCTGACTACCCCCATGAAAAAAAAAATATATGTTCACAAAATAATACACTAAAATCATTATTAGTGGACATAAACACAACAAAAATCCATGCTAAATCTCATATTAAATTAATAAATATAGTTCTGGATGTGAATGAGTTATTCATGCCTATTCACATGGGTACTGTGGCCTGTACAGTGTGAATCAGTGGAGCTGTGTGCAGGCAGCCTATGTTACGCTTTGTGTGTCCAAAAAATTTAAATATGTTATTGTCATATTACAATAACAATCATAAAATGAAAGAGTTGTAGCTCCCTCACATAAAAAAATAAAAATAAATTGTGTCTGTGAGGCTTCTGTGTGTGCAAGTGACAATAGCAAGCAGCAGGCAAGGGGCTAGCGCTGGAGTTGGCTGAACACAGTTCTGTTGTGTTTTCTGGCTGAAAAAAAAGCCCTGTACACACGGGGTGATTAAGGTGTGCCCAGGCACGACCGACACACCCTGTGTGCATGCCTATGAAGATACAGCAGCTATACAGACACAGTCACAGGTCCTAATTTGACAGGAGTTAGGGTGCAGGTCTATGGTCCCAAACACAGACAGTGTGCATTTGGGGCCACTCACCCGCACTTGCACACTTGTCAAATTATGCGGCTGTTTTCGTAACAGTAACAGGAATAAGAGTAACAGACGGCTCCACAATCCTCTCATCCACATGACCAGAATACCTGTGTGAATGAGTCCTTAGGAAAAAAATTTAATGTGAGGCTGGGGGGTAAAACCCTACAGTTGAGCCACACATTTACCACCCACCAACTGATACCCCTTTAGCAACAGAGGCAAGGGCATACACATGCCACCATGCTATGCTTCCAGCTATGGCAGAAATTATACCCCCTGTCGAACAAGACATGTTCATTTGAATAGTGTTGCTCTGCAAACATGTGCAAAGTATGCAAGTGGCACAGTGGTGTAGTGGTTAGCATTTTTACCTAGCAGTAAAAGGGCCGCTGGTTAGAATCCCAACCATGACACTACCTACCTGGAGTTTGCATATTTTCCCTGTGTCTGTGTAGGTTTCCCCTGAGTACTCTGGTTTCTTTCCAAGCTCCAAAGATATGCTTGTAGGTGAATTAGGTCCTGTCCAAATTGGCCTTAATGTATGTATGAATGTGTGTTAGGGACCTTGGAGTATAAGCTCCTTGAGGGTAGAAACTGATGTGAATTTACAACGTATATGTAAATTGCTGTGTAAATTGATGTTGCTATAGAAGTACCTGAAAATAAATAAAGTATGTGGTTGAGATGTGCTAGTGTGAGGTTATAGCAGATTGTGGAAAGGCAACCACCACCTGTCAAATTCTCTCTTAAAAGTGATCCAAATGCTGACCACTCTTCGGAGTGGTGGGGGGAGAGCAGATACTAGAACCGATCCCCCTGTATCACAGCCATAAGGGGGCCAAAAGAGGATCGGTGTCAGAAATAAGACAGTACAACCAGTCCTCCTGATGAACAGCTGCCCAGGTTTCAGTTTTGAACTGATGGGGCCCGGTACAGGAGGGCCTGCTGTATTGTCTGATCAGCAGTCTGCAAGGTTAGGTTAACAAGCGTGGAGGAGGAAGAGATAAAGTTAGAAGAACTGAACACGATGAGTGACCAACAATTAGAGCATAATGAGGGAGAATATGGAGTTTGGAGGTGACTGAGGAGGACAAGTAAGCGTGTTTTGAAGCATGATCGAGGAGAATGACTGACAAGCCATTAAGTTTCAAAGATGGAATTTGGATCACACTTGAGGAACTGAAAAGGTTTGGTGCTGTGACTAATGTTATGAGGGGAAATTAGAGTGATAGAACATGGTATGGAATGAATGACGGAGAATGAGTAGGTTTTGCCAGAGGGAGTCTAAAGCTTGGAGGTGGAGTAAAGAGCATAATAAGATCCTCTAGTCTCTAAGTCTGGCGCAAGTAAATATGGCATGTGAGATTGATGAGTAAATAGAAGGAATTAACTGAGGAGAGGGGGAAACACCAAGATTTTGAGATTGGAATGAGCATCTTGAGGTGGGTCCTAATATGGACTTTGTAACTATAAAAGGTTTTACACACATGGACAGCCTATCTATGTTTGTGTTTAGCTTTTGTAGGTATCCGCTGCCCTCTACTGTCAGCTGCTAGTATTACACTGTAATGTGAAATTATATAAAATTATGTATGTCACTTCCTGAATCTGGGGTTGTTGGGAAAAGATTCTGGGAGGAGCAGGTGGAGAAAGACGGTCTCAGCCAAATGTCCTGTCCATGTCACTTATATTAGATCTGAAGAGATAATTATGCAAGTATTTATATTAGTTAATTGTTTAATTGCAGTTGTCCATAGCTTCTTAGGTGTATTGCTGAATCCTTGTGACAAACAGAGCATCTCTGTCATATTATTATTTCCCATGCACAGTGCCAGATAACTAGGACTGCATTCCATACTAGTTGGGTAACGGCTGGAGAGTCTCCTCTTCACCTCAGATCTTGTCTTCAGGTCTCCGACACAAAGACAGATGGTGCATCATCCTTGGGGCCCCTACAATGGGACTTTCTTGCAACATTCATCTAGAGGTATCTCTATAAATAACTACATATACCCAGAAAAATTTGCAGAATTCCATCAGGAATTCTATCAGGCTCTTTGCTGATAAACTGTTTGTACAGTACATTGAATGCTCATACCCTGGCAGAATTTATGATTTTTGGCAATTTTTCTGAGAATATGAATGATAACACAAAAACTTTTCTTACACTCAGGGTTAGTGTTTGGCTGAAGCTTATTATTATCAATCAACTGTGTTTACTCTTTTTAAATCACAACAGAAACTACCCAAATGACCCTGATAAAAAGTTTACATACTCTGGTGATTTCGGCCTGATAACATGCACACAAGGTGACACAAAGGGGTTTGAATGGCTATTAAAGGTAACCATCCTCACCTGTGATCTGTTTGCTTGTAATTAGTGTATGTGTATAAAAGGTCAATAAGTTTATGGACTCCTGACAGACCCTTGCATCTTTCATCCAGTGCTGCACTGACGTTTCTGGATTCTGAGTCAAGGGGAAAGTAAAAGAATTGTGAAAGGATCTGCGGAAAAAGATAGTTGAACTATATAAAATAGGAAAGTTATATAAAAAGATATCCAAGGAATTGAGAATGCCAATCAACAGTGTTCAAGCTCTAATCAAGAAGTGAAAAATGAGGTGTTCTGTTGAAATCAAACAACAATTAGGTAGACAAACAAAAATTTCAGCTACAACTGCCAGGAAAATTGTTCGGGATGCAAAGAAAAACCCTCAAATAACTTCAGGTGAAATACAGGACTCTCTAAAAACATGTGGTGTGGCTGTTTAAAGATGCACAATAAGGAGGCACTTGAAGAAAGATGGGCTTCATGGTCAAGTCGCCAGAAGAAAGCCATTACTACACAAATGCCACAAAGTATCCAGCTTACAATACGCCAAACAGCACAGAGACAAGCCTCAAACCTTCTGGCACAAAGTCATTTGGAGTGATGAGACCATAATTGAGCTTTTTGGCAACAACCATAAACGACTTATTTGGAGAGGAGTCAACAAGGCCTATGATGAAAGGTACACCAAACGTACTGTGAAACACGGAGGTGGATCGATGATGTTTTGGGGATGTGTGAGCTACAAAGACACAGGAAATTTGTTCAAAATTGATGGCAAGATAAATGCAGTATGTTATCAAAAAATACCTGAGGAAAATTGGCATTCATCAGCCAGGAAGCTGTGCATGGGATGTACTTGGACATTCCAACATGACAATGATCCAAAACACAAGGCCAAGTCGACCTGTCATTGGCTACAGCAGAATAAAGTGAAGGTTCTGGTTAAAATTAAACAGTACTTAGTATTGCCCTGAGTCAAAGATGCCCACCACACCCTAATTTCTCCACTCTGTTTGACTACTTCGTATAGCAGCATCTCTTCTCTTATGAACTCATCTCTCCACCCCTGTCCCTCTGACTCCTCTCCCCATTCTCTCTGCTAAATGAGCCATCATATAATGGGTTATTAGGGTCAATCCAATAAGACCATATTGTTTTTAATTTTGGGGATATTCCTCTGTGTTTATACGCTAACCTTTCTCTTTTTAATATGTAATTGAGTTTCTCACTCCATTGTTTATGAGTTGGTGGAGAAATCCATTTTGTAGAATGAGTTTACGTGCTAGATATAAAGACCTGGTCCACATGGTGTACATCTCTGCTGGTAATTCTCCATTCGGGATTATTCCCAGTATTGCAAATTTTGGGGTTCCTATTATTTCTGTCAAACATAGTGAGTTCAGAGTTGAAAACACTCTTTCCCAATACTGATGAAGCTTGGGACAATGCCAAAGCATATGAATAAGAGAACCATTGGATAAAGAGCAACGCGGGCATAAAGTTGATGTATATTTTCCCCAGGCATAGAGTTTTTGTGGGGTGTAATGAGCTCTATGTGAAATAAAAAGCTGAGTCAATTTCTGAAATGGTGAAAGAGATATCTCAGGTAGAATCTCCATCGCCCGTATCCATTCTTCTTCATTTAAGGCTTCTATATCCTTTTGCCAGAGGGTAAAACTGTTTACCTGTCTTTCTGTGCACTCTGCATTTTGTAGGATAAGATAAATATCTCATATTAGCCCTCGTTTTGTAAAATGCACAGAGGTTACCTTCAATAATATCTCAGAGGGATTATATTGTAATTTAAATTTTGAGGTCTGACTTTGTAATTCGTGGCGTATTTGGAGATACTGATAGAAATGACTGTTTAGTAATTGAAAACGGTCTTTCAGTACATTAAAAGGCAATAAAATATCCCTTTCATATAACTCATATAAGAATATTAAGCCGGCTTTTTTCCATTCTAATAATTCTGGCAATTTCTTAAACTCACATAAACAGTAATTATCCCATATGGGCATATGTTTTGTATAACCCTTATGCTGAGCGATGGTAGGAAACTTTTTCTTCTTATAGAAATTATGAGAGACTATTCATTGTACTAGTGGGAATACCTTAAATTTTGATATTATAATCTTCTGTATAGGGTCATGCTTGTCTACCTCTTCCCAACCATGCCAATGTTGAAGTTGTGCTGCAATAAAATATAGTGTTGAGTTGGGTATCGCAATTTCCCCTCTATCCTTCGCCTGTTGCAATGTTCCAAGTGTAATTCTAGGTTTCCCGCATTTCCATATAAAGTCTCTGAAAACCACATCAATAGTTCTAAGTAGTTTTATTGTCACCAAAACAGGAACGTTATGTAGTACAAATGGGCATCTATACCATCTTCACCAAGTTTGCTCTGTATTCATTAACATTTGGGGTGATTATCACTCCCAGGTACTTAAATGATGTAACTAGCTTCATTTGGTGAGCCTGGTGTGGAAGCTCCAAACGTATCGGGTCAATGGGCAGTATTACCGATTTGTCCCAATTAATAATAAATTAATATAAAATACTGAAAATATCCAATAGGTGTCTATAAGTGAGATAACTGTGGACAAATAAGTATGTGTATCCCCCAGAAACACTAGGGCATCGTCTGCATAGAGTGCTATTTTTTCTTTGCCTGTATACCTCCGAAACCCCACAATATCTGTGCAGATATAGATAGTCTCTGCCAGAGGTTCTACGGCTAATGCAAAAAGGAGTGGAGACAAGAGACAACTCTGCCTTGTTTCTCTATTCAATAAAAAGGGGCCAAGGTGCATCCGTTTATCTGTACTCTTGCATTCGGGGTACTGTATAAAAGTTGTATCCATTTTATATATCCCAGCCCAAAGCCAAAGCACTTTAAACAGTTCCATTGGAAATCCCATTCTATACTATCGAATGCTTTAGCCGCATCCAGCGACAATATGGCTCTGTTTCCACTGTTATCTATGGGGAGTTGTGAATTTAAGAATTAAATAGCTGCTGATTGATTAGGGATAAATCAATGAATTTGTTTTGTAATAGTCACCAAAATCTTTGCTAAAAGTTTGATGTCTTATGATAACAAAGAGATTGGTCGATATGCATCAAGACTGGTTGGATTCATACAATCCCAGGCAGAAATCGGGTAGGGAGGAGTCTAGTAATGGCGCCGGTGGTGATCTGGAGCATGTAGCGGGAAGTTTGAGCTCCCTATTCGACCCTGTACGCTCTAAGTGACCGAGCATAGGCTTACACCTACCCGCCCAACCCTTCTGACCTTCTCTTCCTCCCCCCCTCTTTTTCCCAATATATTTGGACGTTCTGGCAGGATCGTTGTCCCGCAAGACGGGACGAGCTGGTGGGGCTGGTGAAGCCAGTGGAACACGGGAGAAGGAAGCAGCACAAGTCCTTCGGCAGTCAGGGAGACAAAAAAGCATGTGTAGTCGTCGGCATATCCCGCTGCTCGCAGAGATATAGAATGGAGCTTGCTGACTTGAGTTCTCCAGCCCCCCCCCTCCGACCCGATGGATGACAGCTCCTAAAACATCTCAGCGGTTGCTGAGAACAGGTTAGCGAGGGAGTGAGCCGAGGAGTGGGCGGTGGATGAAGCTGAGAGATACTACCTCTGCACCATCTCTGTGGAACCCTTGTGGAGCCTCCTTCCTGAGCCTTCCTGAGCCCTGCATACTCCTAGCCTTCTCCTACTGTCATCCCTCTTTCCGGGTTATTTCTTAATAGCAAGCTGTGCTGGGACTACACATCAAAGCCACCAGAACAGATCTGAAATGAAGACACATGGTGGTGAGTACAGGAAAGAGAAAAACCAAAAGGACATTTAACCCAATATTGGACAAAGAAATTACAAATCCAATTAAAATTGAGAGGGCACACAGATTAAGAAGGCCAAGAGAAATATTGCAGGAAAACCCGAGAGACATTATAGTGTGATTTGAAAGTTGGGGAGAAAAGAATCAAATATGGAGGAAATTAAGAGAAAAGTCGCAAATAAAATTTGAAGAAAATAATATACAAATCTTTCAAGACCTCTCTCAAGAAGAGGAACATTAAAACCGCTTATAGCAACTTTGCAAGAATATGGAGTCCAGCACATTTGGGGTTTCCCTGCATGCCTGATTGGTAGGAAAAATGGGATCTCTGCTAGACTGTGATTTATTGAAGAAAACACAACATTTTGTGAAAAACTGGAGATTCCAACGCCAGGGAATGGCTCGGATAGGAGGTCAAGAGTAGAAGAAACTACAGCAGAAGGATAGAATAAATAAGATTCTATCAGTAGAAAAGGAATTGAAGAAGACAGGAAGAAGAGTTGTGTGTGTTTTTGTGTGTGTGTTTTTTTTCTCTCTTCTTCTTCTTCCTTCTTGGACTGCGACTTATTGAAGAAGCCATTGAATTTTGTGAACCATAAGGAGAACCCAATGCCAGGGAATGGCTTAGATAGGAGGCTAAGAGTAAAATAAATATAAAAAGCAGTGCAGCGCTGTTAATAGTGATAGAATGCTTAAATACAATTAAGTAAAAACAGTGTAAACAAAAAAACTCTTTGATAAGAGAAAGAATCCAAATAAATAAATTGAATTAATAAGTGATAGAAAAAACAGCAAAGTCCATTTAAAAACCCAAACATTAAAAAGTGTCTCAATCTGGTGTGAAAACAATTCCTTAATTAGCAAGATGTGATGATATCTTGATTGCTGTGAGAAGGTGTTCACCCATGCAAATCGTGAAGATAAGATTAACCGCTTACCAGAGGTAAAGACTGTTTTCCACCAGTCTTATAGAGCCTATGGGAAGTCTGGTCTCCCAATACCCTTTCAGCAATATTAAACCTCAGCAATCGATCCGGGTATCATAAATTGGAACAAAAGAAACAAAGTTTTATGTGCTGACCTTATCTTTACAGCTCTGCCCTCTTGCTGGTCTGACTTTATATGTGACATATAAAGTCAGACCAGCAAGAGGGCAGAGCTGTAAAGATAAGGTCAGCACATAAAACTTTGTTTCTTTTGTTCCAATTTATGATACCCGGATCGATTGCTGAGGTTTAATATTGCTGAAAGGGTATTGGGAGACCAGACTTCCCATAGGCTCTATAAGACTGGTGGAAAACAGTCTTTACCTCTGGTAAGCGGTTAATCTTATCTTCACGATTTGCATGGGTGAACACCTTCTCACAGCAATCAAGATATCATCACATCTTGCTAATTAAGGAATTGTTTTCACACCAGATTGAGACACTTTTTAATGTTTGGGTTTTTAAATGGACTTTGCTGTTTTTTCTATCACTTATTAATTCAATTTATTTATTTGGATTCTTTCTCTTATCAAAGAGTTTTTTTGTTTACACTGTTTTTACTTAATTGTATTTAAGCATTCTATCACTATTAACAGCGCTGCACTGCTTTTTATATTTATGCTTGTTAATTTGTTGTACACATTTTAGTGCTAGCTGCTACATATCTTTCTTTTGTTTGTTCATAACATCACTCATCACTTTTTTATCACTAATTTTTTAGCGCAGCGCCAACCTTTGGGTTTTTTCATTTTTAAGAGTAAAATAAATTACAGCAGAAGGATAGAATAAATAAGATTCCATAAGTAGAAAAGGATTTGAAGAAGACAGGAAGAAGAGTGTTGTGTGTGTTTTTTTTCTTCTTCCTCTCTTCTAGCTGTCCAACAGACTGGGAAGAGGGGACGGGGGCGGGGGAGCGGGAAAGGGTCTAGAAAGATGGAGGATAGAGAGTGTGGGGAAGGGAGCTCATTGATCCCCGGCAGGCTTAGGAATTGTCCCCCTAATTTTAGAGGAGGCATGACCTTAGGCGCCATACAGAATTCCACCTCGGGCCTTTGTGAGCAGGGGGGACAAGAGTGCCCCCACGGAGAGGAGGACTGCTGCTCCAGACCAAGAGGTTAAAGGAGGGGAGGGGGGAGGAGGGAAAGATCGGTATATTTTTGCCTAGAAATGAATATGTTGATTCAAGAAATAGAAAGATCCGAATAAAGATCTGCATATTTCGGTATATAAAAACATCTGTTGGTTTAAGGAATAGGGAGATCGGTATAATGCAAAACAGGAACCTGTCAGTTGATATAAGTAAGCTAAAAAAAAAACTTAGATGACTGAGGTTAAGTTTATGACATACATGGTGCTGAGGGAGCTGGAAAGGTATGGTGCAGAGATAATTTTTTTTACAGGAAACACATCTCTCCCTTGACTTAAATATAAAACTGTATTCACAAGCCATCCCAGTCTGGTATTATGGGGATTCCCCAAATAAAAGGTCAAAAGGAGTTGCTATTGGTATAGGGAAAAATATTAGTTTTGTGTTAGAAGACAGAAAAGTAGATCCAGATGGCCGTTTCTTGTTTCTGAAAGGGACCGTACAGGGAATTAGGTATACGTTAGCTAATATATACTGCCCTAATAAAGAGCCCCAGAAATATCTAAAATGGATCTTAGAAGCCTTAGTGGACTTCAAACAAGGATACTTGATTGTGGCAGGAGACTTTAACTTCTCATTGGATCATGGCCTCGACAGTACGTCGGTTGCACCGACGAGAGGAGGTAAACAATTAAAATTGATAAAAAAAAAATGTATATGCACCAGTTGGTAGACATATGGAGAATAGCCCATCCAAGTAAAAGGGATTATACATTCCACTCGTCGGTGCACGTATACGAGACTGGATTACATTCTGGTTGATCATGCAATTTTAGAGTATGTGTGAGAAACTGCAATAGAAACAACAACAATCTCGGACCACGCCCCTGTAACAGGGAAAATCAGATTTCAAGATAGGGAAAAAAGGAAAGGGACATGGAAGCTAAACAAAGAGCTTTTAGAGGATGAAGAAGTGGGCAAGAAATTAATAACTGAAATAGAACAATTTTTTAGTATCAATGATACTCCGGATGTCACAAGGGCCACAATCTGGGAAGCCCACAAGGCGTATATTAGAGGAAAATTAATATCAATAGAAGCAGGAAAAAAAAAAAGAAAGGGAAAAAATACGGAAACAGGTAATAAGGGAACTGCACGATCTGGAACAGATACACAAAACACACTAAGGCCCCGTACACACGATATAATCCATCCGCGGATAAATCCGCGCAAATGGGTTTCAGCGGATAGATTCTATGGTGTGTACACTCCAGCGGATCTGTTTCCGCGGATATTTATCCGTCGAATGGCTTTTCAGCAGATCGAATATTTGCTGACATGCTAAAAAAATCTATCCGCTGCGAATCTATCAGACGGATAGATCCGTTGGTTAGTACACATTATCCGCGGATAAGAACCACGCGCATGCTCAGACAAAATAAGGGGATGGGAGCACTCGTTCAGGTAAAACTCTCGTTTGTTTGTGATATGGCACATTCATCATTTTAACTATATAGTGTGTCGTTTATTTCCTCTTGTTTTTTCAGCGTTCTCTTGCTAGAATAAACCCGTTCTCTTGCTGATGCTATCTATCCAGATGTTTGAACTTTCTTTTTTTCCTCCACATGTGAATGTTTTTATTTTTTGGTTTGTAATTGAATGTTTTTTATTTATTGTTCTTTTTTTTTGTTGTGCAATTTATGTCCCCATTCTTTTTTCTTTCCCATTTTTTTTTCCTTTTTTTTTTGTTGTGCAATTTATGTCCCCATTCTTTTTTCTTTCCCATTTTTTTTTCCTTTTTTTTTTTGTTGTGCAATTTATGTCCCCATTCTTTTTTCTTTCCCATTTTTTTTCCTTTTTTTTTTTGTTGTGCAATTTATGTCCCCATTCTTTTTTCTTTCCCATTTTTCTTTTCCTTTTTTTTTTTGTTGTGCAATTTATGTCCCCATTCTTTTTTCTTTCCCATTTTTTTCCCTTTTTTTTTTTGTTGTGCAATTAATGTCCCCATTCTTTTTTCTTTCCCATTTTTTTTCCTTTTTTTTGTTGTGCAATTTATGTCCCCATTCTTTTTTCTTTCCCATTGTTTTTCCTTTTTTTTTTTGTTGTGCAATTTATGTCCCCATTCTTTTTTCTTTCCCATTTTTTTTTCCTTTTTTTTTTTTGTTGTGCAATTTATGTCCCCATTCTTTTTTCTTTCCCATTTTTTTTTCCTTTTTTTTTTTTGTTGTGCAATTTATGTCCCCATTCTTTTTTCTTTCCCATTTTTTTGTATTTTCGTTTTGGTCAAGTTATGTCACCATTTTATTTAGGCGTGTGTTTTTCCTTTTTTGTTTTCCCAAGTTGGTACGCCAAATGTACCCCCCCCCCAAGGAGTTGGTGTCCTTTCTAAATGACACATATTATTTGCTAAAATGTTTCATGCCTAATCACCACAGTATTAAAACACAATAGACAAGGTATTTCAGTAAATCAAATAACCATTTATTTTGGCCATAAACAAAAATAAATTACCGAGAACGGCAGCACTTGATGAGATAGCAACATACATGCAGACTTGTGTTCCAGACTGCACAGGCAACATAGTCAAGGACAAAATGGCAAACCTTGAGGACCGCATACCGAGAACTAAAAAAGAACAACCACAAAAACAAAAACCAGGAGCAGCAGCAAGTGAGCCAATGGAGCCCAGGCTGTGGTAGTCCAAAAAACCCAAAGTTTTTGGGGGATCAAATGGAAGGCCGGGAATCATCTTCTCCTGTACCTTGTAACCCTCCTTGCAGCAGATCTTCCACGGACCCGTCCACGGCCCCTTGCAGGTCGGGATGATGTGGCAGCAGGAGGAGTTAGCAGGTGTTGTGCAGGATAGGCCGGGTCACTCAGCTCAGTGTCATCGGTCAGCCAGCCCTGGTGCAGCCATAAAAGCACCTGGTTCATCAGGTTCCTGGCACGCCTCTGACCGTCCTCCCCCGCTTGGGACAATTTGTGGGCCACATAGGCACTGTAGGCCTCAGTGGGGTTGAGGGGGGCCCTCATTAAGGCGCTAGCCTCCCTAATCATTCGGAGGCTCTCATCCTCAACCTGCCTCCTGCGCCTCATTAGGCCTGTTTGCCTGACCCGGGGGGGAGGGACTTGCCTGGTGGGGCTGACCGTGGGCCTGGGGCCCTCCTGACTGGTGCTGGGCCCGGCCTCCTCCTCCTGGCTGACAATGACCCCTTCCTCCTGGCTGGCAGGCAGCTCAGCATCATTAGCCGATATTTCCTGGCTGCTCCCTTCTTCCTGTGTCAAAAAAAGTGACATGTTTTACAATTTGGCACAAGCAAATCACACACATTTTCATGCTCTAGACTGGTTTGTTTTATCTTACTTTAAACTTGAATAGACTCTCCTTCTGATCCCTGCACTTGGCATCCATGAGCCCTATTTTTATGACCATGACTTTTATAGTCCATTTTTTGGTTTGGGATTACAATATCAACTCAATAAACAAACAAGAATTAGCAGCCCAAAAACATTTTGAAAAATACTCTACCTCATCAGAAGTGGAGAGTCGGAGATTGTCATGCCTGCCAGCCAGCCCCTCACCGTCCTCCTCCTGGCTGTGGTGATCCATGGAAGGTCTGCTGCGATGCCCGCTGGAAGGAAGGCTGGACATTGATTGCCGGCCCTCCATTTGATCCCCCAAAAACTCCAGCTCCTGGTAGTACCACAGACTTGGCTCCGTGGACTCTCTTGCTGCTGCTCCTGATCGTTGCTCCCGAAGTTCTCTTCTTTTTGTTCGGTATGCGGCCCTCAGGTTATTCATTTTGTTCTTGACCATGTTGCCTGTGCAGCCGGGAACCCATGTTTGCATATATGTAGCTATTTCAGCAAGTGCTGCCCTTCGTCGGTCCCGCTTTGAATAGTTGGGATGTTTGGAATCCCAAAGTAGGGGCATTTCCCTAAACTTCTCAATGAGCCGTGAAATTATCTCCTTTCCCACGATTGTTTCCATTTGTGATTTTTAGGAAGAAATTTTAAGATGAACACTGTTAAACAAAAAAAAAAAAAACATTAAAAAATGCCCAGCATTCCCATTGTATTCATATGTGGCCCCAGATTGATCAAGTACTATGCAAACACAGTGTCTCCTGCAGCCAAAATGCTGGCCAGCTCTGCCCCATTGTTGTGACCAAAAATTAGTTCACATGCAGACCCTTTTTCAAATCAGTTTGCTAAATACGTGTAATCTAGACCCATCCACAAATTTTTAAATTGAGACCTTTCATCAAGGCACTATTTCATGTGTACTTAGCATGCCCCTCATCATTCCGGACATATAAATACACTTCCTAATAACCTCTGGCCAACCAACACAGAACAATACTTGCATGATCACAATACACCTGGCAAAAAATACAAATAGGTAGAGCATTCTTCACATCTAGATTTAAGTGATGTGTGAAAGCATTGTGAGAATTAAATTCAGTTTGGGGGACACAATAAACATACTAAGTTGCGTTAAAAGGCTGCAAACAACAGACAAAACCACAATCCCATGGCTCTCAAGTTTCTAGGCCTCTGCTGATCCCATGTTTTAATTTTTTACCTTATTATCTCTAGCTCCTCGTGCAGCTCAATGAAATAATCTCCGCGTAAGCAACGTAATCACGTCGGTTACCTTTTATAGACTCCGCGTGTGCGTGACACACCGCTTTCGTCTCCATTGCCATGCCCCCTAATCAATGTTAATTCCCAAAATCTGGCGTTAACTGTGTTACTGCTGTCAAATGTTCTACTAATCTCCGCGTAAGCAACGTAATCACGTAGGTTCCCTTTAACAGACTCCGCGTGTGCGTGACACACCGCTTTCGTCACCATTGCCATGCCCCCTAATCAATGTTAATTCCCAAAATCTGGCGTTAACTGTGTTACTGCTGTCAAATGTTCTACTAATCTCCGCGTAAGCAACGTAATCACGTAGGTTCCCTTTAACAGACTCCGCGTGTGCGTGACACACCGCTTTCGTCACCATTGCCATGCCCCCTAATCAATGTTAATTCCCAAAATCTGGCGTTAACTGTGTTACTGCTGTCAAATGTTCTACTAATCTCCGCGTAAGCAACGTAATCACGTAGGTTCCCTTTAACAGACTCCGCGTGTGCGTGACACACCGCTTTCGTCACCATTGCCATGCCCCCTAATCAATGTTAATTCCCAAAATCTGGCGTTAACTGTGTTACTTCTGTGAAACGGGCGAATAATCTCCGCGTAACCTACGTAATCACGTCTTATTCATTCTCTACACTCCGCGTATGTATGAACCGCCGCCCTCGTCCCCGCCCATGACGGGACATTTCCTGGTTTCCACGCCCCTAATCTCTGTGGGGATGAAAGATGGCGATGACAGGCGAGCATGCACGGAGCTCTCAGGCCAGAAGTGAGGGGACAGAGGCAGGAACGTCCCGATCCTGGCCTAAACGTTATAAGGCAACTAATATGTCTTTCGACGAAATGGTGGAGCTGGTAGAGATTATGCGGAGGAAGGACTATGATAGGCAATATGGCCCATACAAGACCCCCAACCGCAGGAAGGGGAAAATTATGGAGAAGGTGGCACGTAAAATGCAGAGGATGTTTGGGATCGCAAGGTCCAAGGAGCAGCTACGGAAGCGGTGGTCCGACTTAAAGCTCCGTGAGCCACATCAACTCAAGAAAATCAAAAAAATCCTCAAAAAAAGTAAGTTCTTTTTTGGTTTGAGGGGTGGGGACAATTTTATTATTTGAATGTTTGGTCAGGTACATTTCTACATCTGTATCCTTGGCCTGGTTGTACTTCTGAAAACATGTTTAAATAATTTTATTTATCAAAATATCATTTGCTTGGCCAACGACTGTTAATAGGAAACCTTGTTCACATCAGGTTGCTTCTCAAAAATACGATGTTGGCCCAGGAACAACACACCTGGACATGCCTCTCTTGCCAAAAACATTGTTTGTAAACATTGTGTAAACATTTATTAATCGAACAATTAAATCCAAGAATGGGAAATGCAAACAGTGCTACCAAGCAGGTGTTTTCATATCTGTAATCCAGAGCACCTGTGTCTCCCCCAAAAGATTACACTAAAATGTGGATGGTCTCAGCTCAAAATTTGAAGGGGGGGACATCCATGTGTGTCACTAAGCTAAAAATGGAATTAATCAGAGCTTGGCCTAGAAGTCATCCTAAAATGTAGGTTTGGGGTGATAAGACAACTAAATATTTAAAAAAAAAAGCCTCTAAACTTCTATGCAATGTGTGCGATTTCTGCTCTACAATATCTGTGTGCTGATGAGTATACCTTTTTTTTGGTTATTCTTTCTAGGGGAAAGAAGACGCCAGCTATTCGAGGAGGCAGAGAGGGCCAGACACGCCCGGGATCTGCCATCTGGCCATGTGGAGGAGGAGGATGTGGAGGAGGAGGATGTGGAGGAGGAGGAAGGAAGAGAGGAGGATGTGGAGGAGGAGGAGGATGTGGAGGAGGAGGTGGAAGGAAGAGATAAGGATGTGGAGGAGGAGGAGGAAGGAAGAGAGGATGATGGCGTAATTTTAGATCTGGTAGTTGTTGAGGAGGAAGATGAAATTCAAGAAGAAGATTTAGGAGATTTTGAAGATGGTGGATTGGTGGAAGAAGAAGAAGGAGGAGTTTATGAAGATGGAGAAGTGGTGGAGGAGGAAATCGGCACAACATCAGGTCAGTGTCACCACAGCTTTATAGGGCAAAACAGATGTAGTTAGGGTTGCCACCTCATCCCTTTAATCCCGAACACATATGGATTCCACATGTTCTGTGGCTAATGTAATGCAGATATGGCACCAGGTGAGTTAAATTACCACCTTTTAATCAGCCTCAGAACCTGTGTAATTAATATGTGTTCTGGTTTAAAGGGATGAGGTGGCAACCCTAGATGTATCTAGGCCGGTCAAATGGCTAATTTTATATTTTTTCAAAATTTTGTAGGGGATGAAGATGCTGTTCCACATTTTTCTCGGGCAAGTGCGGGAATTATTATCCAGCAAGTAATGGAGTGCAGCAGCGAAATGGCGAATATGCGGCAACAGATGGTTCAGATGGAACAGAATGTGCGGAATGTAATTGTCGACTGCTGCACCGAGCTGGACACTATGCGGCAAAGAATGGTGGTTATAGAGCAAAACTATAAGAACATCATTGACATGATGGGCCGTGTCAAAGACTAAACACCCCCCCCCCCCGCCCATCCCCCAACCTGTTTTTATGTATGACTCAGCAACACACCAAAATTTGAAGATGCACACACAGTGTGTCAACATGTGCTATCTGCCATCACAGAATATAGAATATCTGTGCTTTGTGGGTACAACCCCCTCCTCGATTGTCAATTAGTTTTCGAGGAAGGGTTTGCTCCCACAAAACCCAGACATTATTCACCCATGATGGCAGATAGCACATGTCGCCATTTTAAAGTCTTTCGTTGTTGTAGAACTGACATTTGGCGAATAGCACTGAATGTGTGCATCTTCAAATTTTGGCGTGTTCCGGTGTGACCTCACACCATGACTGTTTTTGGGAATGCAAAAGTGACACATTTGTGTTTTTAGTTTTTGGGACATGTTTTATTTTTGGTATTTTAAAAATGGCTTCCAATCAACAAGCCATACAAAACAGAAAAAGTTAAAAAAAAAATATAAAAATAATGAAAAAAAATCAAAAATTAGTTAACAAAAAAAAGATTGGTTAACACATCGTTCCAAAAAATGAGATCAATCTTTTTTTTGGAATTCCAAAAAACCCAAAAAAAATGTGATCAATATTTTCTCACAAAATTACGCCCAAAAAGAATGAAAAAATCCAAAAGGTCCAAAATCTGCACAAATATTTAAAAAAAAAAAAAAGATTAATAATTTTATGACACCAAAAAAGATTTTGTGACGTTTACAGTTGTTAAATCCATTTTTTTGGTGAAAAATTGTACAATTGTACAACATTGTTTGTGAACACCAAAAAAACATATCCAAAATGGTTTGGACCAAAAAAACAAAAAAATGGATACGAAAAAAAAAAAAAAAAAAAAAAAAAAAAAGCCTTGAAAAAGAAAAATGTTGGCATGTTTAATAATAAAAATATTCCTTAAATAAAAAAAAAGGAAAAAGCTGACAATAAATAAATATTTTAGAAAATCATTACAAGGAGTGGCTTGATTATTTAAGATGCTGAATACCCAGTTTGGAGATGAGTGAATAATGTGCAATTGTGTTTATTTACTAAAACCTGAACCATACATTTGGCACTAGAAGTGCACTATTTTTGGTGCAAACCAGGAAGACAGATAAAAATAGAAAAAGCAGTAATGACAAACAACTGTATAAAGTCCAATGGTCTAATTATTTATTAGTTCTGTGAATATTCCTTTCTTTTGGGGGCCGAATTAGAAAGTAATATCATCTGGCATAGCAATGGCCCCCCGACCCATGAAGTACTTGTGGTGGCAAAATAGGCCGTACGCAGAGCACAGCGCCATTTTGCCCTGTGCTATTAAGCACAGAATCCATCTTAATGAAATAATGCATATTTAAGCTAAATAGATTCACTCACCATCATTCTCTGCCATTCATACAAAGAGACACCATCACCAGCCTGTTCTCATATCATTCTGCCAGCATGACTGCCATTCCTGGCTCAGCCAAGCACCTTTTATTTACCCAAAACAGGAAGTGCTCACTGCACCCATTAAACACCTCCCTCATGGGAGTGGTTAACACATGATGTTCCACTGACACAGCTAACACCATATAAGGACGTTCCTTCTAACAGGAAGTCCCATAGAATACATGAATAGAATATAATACAATGGATACAATACAATGCATAGAAGTACATACAATGCTGCTAAAGGCTTATGGGCGTGGCAGGGAGTGCCCCCCCTGCCTCTAACCGATCATAAGCTCTCATATTAATCGCCTGATAGAATCCTAATCTGCGCCATTCCATAGAATAATGCATATCCAGATTATACCCTTATTAAGGTGGAAAGGAAGCTATCTACAGGCGTACGCTACGAATCGCAAGCCCTGCTGATCAGACAAGACCCAGATAAGAGCGCACATCTGTCCATAACCACTAGTGTGCTCGCGGAGTGAGCGCATCCCCTCCTCAACGATCGTCGGTGCTAAATGCACAGAGGGCCCCTCGTTAGCGGACATACACCCACGCCGCAAACATCACACTCCAACCTCAAGACATTTTCTACTACCAGACGAGATTCAACCAGCCTCAGACTGCCCCAGTCAGTTCTATTTAGAGCGGGTTGTGACAGTACTAAGACTGGGTGCCATTATGACAATACATATTAAATACATCTTCAAATTTCCACCACATACTCAACATATTTGTCGCGTACCTCACGAGCAGATTGGGTGCCAATGCCAGCGCGACCAGTGACCAGCCCAGGGAGAGGATCTGAGAGTAGTCTTGCCTCAGAAACGCTGTCGGGTAGGTACGTCTGGGAATGCCTGCGTAAAAAGTTGTGCAAAATGCAGCAGGCAAATACAATGGTGTTCAATTTATATTCCGCCAGATGTATAGCTGTCAGGAACAGGCGGAACCGGTTGGTGAGGATCCCAAAGGCATTCTCGACTACCCTCCGAGCCCTGGACAACCGATAATTGAACACCTTCCTCTGTAAGGTGAGGGTCCTCTGGGGAAAAGGCCGCATTAGGTGAGGTCCAAGCCCGAATGCCTCGTCCGCTAGGAACACAAACGGAAGTCCTTCCACATTATCTTCATCTGGTGGCAGTGCCAGACCACCAGTTTGGAGACGATCGTAGAATTCTGTCTGCGAGAACACTCCCCCATCTGACAGCCGGCCGTTCTTCCCCACGTCCACATAGAGAAACTCATACTGTGCCGACACCACCGCCATCAACACGATACTATGAAAACCCTTGTAGTTATAATAGTAGGACCCCGAGTGGGGTGGGGGCACAATGCGGACGTGCTTCCCATCTATTGCTCCACCGCAGTTCGGAAAATCACAACGCTGGGCAAATTGGGAAGCCACAGACTGCCATTCCTGTGGTGTGGAGGGTAGCTGTGGGGACAAACAAAAAAAGAGATTTAGTACTTTGGCACATAAACATTGCAAACAAAATACAAAAACCATCATTGTGCAACATCAACAACAGGATTCACATTTCCTAAAAGCATTGTGAAGTGAGTATTTATTTCCAAAAATATAGGCCCACTTAATTATCAGACTCCACATCCCTCTGATGATAGAGCAAGAAACTATTTTCGGGGGGGGAGGGGGGGAGGGGCAGAGCTACAATGGATTAGCCAAAAAATAACAAACAATTAGGCTAGGTGTGTTGGGGCCTAGGTAAGCATGCTGGACAGGATTATGGTGGGTAAGGACAAAATATGCAGGTAGGCCCAAAACAAACATGTAAAGGTTAACAACATGCATGGGGAGAAAAGGGAACATCCCACACACAGCAGATTACAATCTCAGGGTTATTAGGGAAGAAAAAAAAATTACTTTCTCACACATTTAAAAACAAAAAATTGTGGTGTTCAAATTAGGGAACTTACCTTAATATACTCCTCCTTCAAAACACGTATGATGGCAGTACACGTCTCCGGTATGATGACCCCAAGTGACTGGGGAGAGATGCCTGTCGAGAACTTGAGGTCCTGCAGGCTCCTCCCAGTCGCCAGGTACCGCAACGTGGCAATAAGCCTCTGCTCGGCCGTGATGGCATCGCGCATCACAGTGTCCTGCCTCGTGATATAGGGGGACAGAAGATCCAGCAGACGGTTGAATACGGGGTCCGTCATGCGGAGAAAATTCCGAAAATCATCAGGATTATTCTCCTGGAGTTCCCTAAGCAGAGGCATATGAGAAAACTGGTCACGCTGGCGCAACCAATTCTTGGTCCAGAAACGCCTCCTCCCAGTGTTCCTGGCCAATAAACAGGTTCGCTGGACATGGCCATAAGCAATCCCATAACCAGCACCAATTCGTGAGAATCGACGCTGCTGCTCCATCATGGATTCAAACCGGCCGGCTGGTCAGTCAAGAACACACTCCAACAGAAAGCACTCGCAAATCCAGCACAACCTGCTAAGCCCGCACGACACACAGATACGAGCGCACAGTACGCGGAAACGTGCTGAAAGCCTGTGCCCGAATGCCAACTGCAAACCCGCAAGCAAACGCACTGAACCCGAGAATACCTACTGTCAAAACGCGGAGACTGAAAAGCACGAATCGGCTCTAACCAAACCTTCACTAGCACGCGGTCACACGGAACTAGCAAAAGCGGAACAGAGGGCGGCGCCGTTGACTTTGGTCTTCCCCTTTATAGTGACGTCTTACGTGGTTTACGTTGCATACGTTCTGGTTCGCGGAGATTTTTGGGCGCTAGTGTGTACGTTCCAGCGGATCAACAGATAAATCCGTCAATCCGCTGAAACCGATCCGCGGATAAATTTCAGCGGATGGATTCTATCGTGTGTATGGGGCCTTAGACAGGGGAGTACATCATAGGGTGGTGTTAAAGAGAAATCAACTAAGGGAACAAATAGAGGCAGAAACTAGACAAGTATTTAATAATGTGGCTAAAGAAAGATATAGGTGGGAAAATAAGCCCGGAAAATATCTAGCAAAAATTGCAAGGGGAAAAAAAAACTTAAATTATATAGAAAAGATAAAAAATGAAAAAGGTGAAATGAAATATAAAACAACTGAAAGTGCAAAGACGTTCAAGAAATATTATAGTGCATTATATTCAATTAGAAATAAAGAAACAAGGCAGGAGGAGAAGAATAGGAAACTTAAAATACAACATTTGGCAGAAGTTAATATACCAAAGATAACAGCAGATAATATAGAGTCCCTAGAGAGGCCAATAAAACAAGAAGAAATAAACAATGCTCTAAAAAATATACGGGGGGGGGAGTCCAGGCCCGGGTGGCTTTACGATAAAATACTATAAAGGATTTCAAGAGCAATTAGTACCAGCATTATGTACCTATTTCAATAAAATAGGAGAAAATTAGGAAATTAGAAAATAATCACTCTTAGCAGATATTACAATCATACCGAAAGTAGGGAAAGATAAATCCATCTGTTCCAGTTATCGTCCTATTGCGTTATTAAACGCAGATGTAAAACTGTATGCAAAAATACTGGCGGCAAGACTAAAAAACTTGATGCCAGAATTAATCAATATAGATCAAGTAGGTTTTGTCCCAGGAAGGGAGGGTAGGGACAATAGTATAAGAACAATGCTACCAATGGGACCAAAAGAAAAAAAAAACAGTCTTGCTCATGTCAATAGATGCTGAAAAAGCATTTGACAGAGTAGACTGGGGGTTTATGATGGATACGCTACAAAGTAAAGGGTTGGGCCCATGATTCATGAGATGGATTGACAACTTATATAAACATCCCACGGCAAGGGTTAAAGTGAATGGAAGTATGTTGTCCGCCGCCTTTGAGATGTTCAACGGAACAAGGCAAGGTTGTCCGCTTTCACCACTACTATATGTAATTGCATTGGAGCCATTGTTGGAAAAAAATAGGAAAAATTTGGATATAGGAGGGGTTAGAATTGGAGAAGAAGAGCATAAGGTTGCTGCTTTTGCGGATGACATACTTCTATACATAACTAAGCCAAGATTATCATTACCAAATGTAATAAAAGAACTGAAGGATTATGGTGAGCTCACGAACTTTAAGATAAACCCCACAAAAACAACAATATTACATTTAGGAATAGAAAGCAAAGAGGAAATAGCTTTACAACAGGAATTCCTGTTTTCATGGGAGCCAGAAGCACTAACATATCTGGGAAGTAAAAGAAGATATAAAAAACTTATCGAGGAGACCTATTTCGTGGATGGGAAGAATACATCTATTAAAAATGGTGATTTTACCAAAACTTCTATATAAATTCCAAATGCTCCCGATAGAGATACCTCAATGTTTTTTCAAAACTATAAAAACAATCATTTTGAAATATATCTGGCAGAATAAAAAACCTAGAGTAAGTGGCGGGCTCCTATCTAGGAAAAAAAAAAGAAAGGAGGCTTGGCGGTGCCTGATATTATAAGATACCGGTAATACACTAGGGCAGGTATATGCAATTAGCGGACCTCCAGCTGTTGCAGAACTACAAGTCCCATGAGGCATAGCAAGACTCTGACAGCCACAAGCATAACACCCAGAGGCAGAGGCATGATGGGACTTGTAGTTTTGCAACAGCTGGAGGTCCGCTAATTGCATATCCCTGCACTAGGGTAATTATTGCAAGGTTAGTGGAATGGGCAAACACAAACACAAATAAGAGATGGGTAAAAATGGAAAGCACGTTGCACAATGCACAGTTAGGGAAAAATATTTGGATACCACCTAAAAATAGAACACTTAATTCTGACACGCACGAGTTAACTAAAATTGTTTTCAAAGTATGGGATAGATTATATCGACGGGAAAATTGGGAATATAATTCCCCATTAATCCCACTGTCGGGAACAAATTTTTTTATCCCAGGTAATGGGACACGGATGGGAAGATATATGGGAAAGGCACAATTGAAAGATATAACGACACAAGGACAAATTAGGACAACACTAGATTTAATAACAATGCATTGGAGGCAGCAGGTAAGCGAGTGGGAGTACTTGCAACTTAAGCACAAAGGCCCAGATTCTCAAAGGGCTTACGACGGCACAATGCCATGTACGCCGTCGTAAGTCCTAATCTGGGCCGTCGTATCTATGGGACTGATTTTTTGGAATCAGTTAAGCATAGATATCCATTAGATCCGACAGGCGTAAGGCTCTTACGCCGTCGGATCTTAAATGCTATTTTTTTTTGTCCGCTAGGTGTCGCCTCCGCTGTTTTCCCCGTCGATTATGCAAATTAGCTAGATACGCAAATTCCCAAACGTACGCGCGGCCGACGCAGTAAAGTTACGACGTTTACGTTAGGCTTGTCCCGGCGTAAAGTTGCCCCTGGGTATATGAGGCGCAATCAATGTTAAGTATGGCCGTTGTTTCCGCGTCAAAATTTATAAATTTACGTTGTTTGTGTAAGTCGTCCGTGAATGGGGCTGGACGCCATTTACATTCACGTCAAAACCAATGACGTCCTTGCGACGTCATTTGGAGCAATGCACCCTGGGATATTTTACAGATGGCGCATGCGTAGTATGTTCGGCGCAGGAACACGCTTAATTTAAATGCTACACGCCCCCTACCCACCTAATTTGAATTAGGCGGGCTTGCGCCGGGTGATTTACGCTATGCCGCTGCAACTTTACACGCAAGTGCTTTGTGAATAAAGCACTTGCATGAAAAACTTGCGTAAATGAGATACGTTACGCCCGCCCAAAATTACTCCATTCTACGAGAATCTGGGCCTTAGTAAGCACAATCCCTCAACCAATTAGAGAGGAAAAAACCTTGAACAACTTTGCAATGTTAAAATGCCTTTCGAGAAATGGCATTTCTCAAATGTATGATATATTAACAGATTTAGAAGGAAGGGGGGCTTTACCTTATTTAAGGAAATGGGAACATGATCTAGCAATAAAGTTGGAGGAAAAGCAAATGATAGAAGCAGTCTATAAATATGCAACGGATATTACTACTATTGAAGCTAACTATAAGTGCATGGTAAGATGGCATCTGATCCCAGAAAGAATCAATACATTTCAGCCAAGTAGATCCTCCCAGTGTTGGAGGTATTGTAAACAAATGGGAACAACAATACATATTTGGTGGGAGTGCCCAAAAATAAAAGAGTACTGGTATAGTATTTTAAAGTATATTGAGGTTATAACTGGGGAAAAGATCCCTCAAAATGCCTAGAATGTGTTATTTCATGGGAACAAAAAAACTAAGAAACAATGGCCCAGATTCAAGTAGAATTGCGCGATATTTGCGGGGGAGCAGGGCAACGATTTTGCCCTGCGCCCCCGCAAATATTTTGCGCTGCCCTCGATTCACGGAGCAGTAGCTCCGTGAATTGCGAGGGCGCGCCGGCAAATTTGCCCGGCGTAAGCGTGCGCAAGTTAAATGATCCCGCCGGGCATTGCGGCAAATGACGTTGCAAGGACGTCATTTGCTTCTAAGTGAACGTGAATGGCGTCCAGCGCCATTCACGTTTCACTTACGCAAACGCCGTGAAATTCAAATTTCACGGCGCGGGAAGGCCGGCTATACTTTAGCATTGGCTGCCCCTACTATTAGAAGGGGCAGCCTTGCGCTAAAAGTAGCCGTACGGAAACTCCGTACCTGGCTTGCGCGGGGCCCGCGCAAGCTTGTGAATCAGTGGTAGAATGCAATTTGCATACTACACACATGTAATTTGTACTGTATGCGAAAATATTCTGAAAATAAAGCAAAGATTTATTTTAAAAAAAAAGACTGGTTGGATCCTAACCAGGTGGTAGTTTTGTGTTATTTGTCTTGATAATTGTTCTTTTTTTTTCTTTTCTTTTTATATATTTTAATTTACTGTACTTTATGTATACCACAAGGTGATTTACTCTTTCGTTTTTTTTTTTCTTCTTCTTCTTCTTTTTCGGGGGACTCTCCCTATAATATTTAAGTGGTTGTAGTTAGCATGCTTTTTTCTGTCTTATCTTTGTATGGAACGAGCAATAACAAAAATAAAAAATGATTTGATATAAAAAAAAATAAGGTTCTGGATTGGCCATCTCAGTCTCCTGACCTCAATATCATTGAGCCACTCTGGGGAGATCTCAAACGTGCAGTTCATGCAAGGCAGCCCAAGAATTTATATTGTGAAAGATAATGTTACACCGAGTAAATTGATACCCACTTTGTCACGCTTCAAAATTTTGCCCGTTCATGGAATGGCGACAAACTTTAAAAATATCCATAGGCGATGTTTACAAAATTCTACAGGTTGCATGTTTTGAGTTACAGAGGAGGTACAGGGCTAAGATTATTGCTCTTACTCTACCGATCGTGACGATACCTCATATGTGTGGTTTGGACACTGTTTTCATAGGCAGGGCTTCTGCACGCAAGCTCGGCAGGACGGGGCATTTTTTTTTTAATTCTTATTTATTTTACCTTTTATTTTTTATTTTTACACTGTTCTTTTTTTTTTTTTTAAATAGTGTCAATTTTATTCCCATCACAAGGAATGTAATCATCCTTTGTAATAGAAAAAAGCATGACAGGACCTCTTAAATATGAGATCTGGGGTCAAAAAGACCTCAGATCTCATATTTTCACTAAAATGCCACTAAAATGCCATAAAAAATTAATAAATAATTAAATATCATTTAAAAAAATGTCTCTATAAAAGCTATGGGTGGAAGTGACGTTTTGACATTGCTTTCGCCCTGCAATGGTATGGAGATGAGTAAGGGCCATCTTCCCCTCACTCGTCTCCATACCAAGCCATCGAGAGGACGCGATCGCCTCCGTTGGCTTTGGTAGGGCAACAGAGCACGGCGGGAGGGGGACCCTCTCTTCCCGCTGATAAAAGTGATCTTGCGGCAAATCTGCCACAGAGACCACTTCTATCTGAAAGCGGACCGCCCGCTGAAGAAGATACCGGGGTTATGGTAGCTAGCTGCTGCCATAACAACAGTATTCCTCTTCAAAGTACCGATGTATAACGACGGCGGGCGGACCGAAAGTGGTTAAAAAAAGTAAACACAGTTGAATGATAATAAATGGCTTCAGTGAAACACTTACCATAAGTGAAAGGAACGTTTTTGTGTTATTATTCATATTCTCTGAAAAATGGCCAAGAAATCATAAATTCTGCCAGGGTATGTAAACTTATGAGCACGACTGTATGTACTATTATTAATCTTTTCTTATATAAAGCTTGTATTATTTCTATACTGGTGTGCATCTACTGAATATGCTGGTTAATGTTATATGCTGTTCGCAGTAGTTCTGCTTCCAATTGCTTTCATTTATATTACAGTACTAGTTAATTTCCCAGGAATGGAATCCCCTTTGTTGACAAAGACCTTGACCTGGCTGGAGGCACTGCCAACTTTATTATCAAACTTAGTCTTCCACTTACCAAAGGTTCTGTTCCTCTTATTTACCTACAGGTTTAGTTCAATATCCTGCATGAGGAGGGCCATTTCTCATACCACCCCCCCAAATAAAGAGGCCTGCACTCCATTAAAGCTGATCTCCAGGAATTCTCTATGTAAGCATGCATATCTTATTAAATTGAGTTGAAGATGAGGGGTAATGATTCCATGATCTCTAACTCAAATCAGAAAATGCCTTGTGATCATTGAAAAAAAGAATGAATAATGGCAGCACGCGGAGCCGGAGAGGAAGCTGCTCACATAGAACCCAAGCAGGACCTGGATGATTGCTGCTATTGCTTCAGTAGCACTGACTACTATGGTGATTTTCAGCTTCCCCATTGGCCCATTGGGTAAGGGACATGCATGCTCACAATGTGCCAAGATGAACCAATGTAAGTATGCAACTCAAAGTTACCTAGTTAGTCGGGTTGAAAAAAGACACAAGTAAATCTAGTTCAACCAATAAAAAAACAAACAAAAAAAAACAACCATACAATCCCATACACACAATCCTATACCCACAGTTGATCCAGAGGAAGGCGAAAAACCCAAGCAAAGCATAATTCAAATTGCTACAGCAGGGAAAAAAATTCCTTCCTGATGCCCCGAGAGGCAATTGGATATTTCCTGGATCACCTTTACCTATAAATGTTAGGCCTTTTTTAAAGCAATCTACTAAGTTGGACACAACCACCTTTTGAAGGAGTCTATTCCACATTTTCACAGCTCTTACTGTAAATAAACCTTTTCTTATTTAGAGATGAGATCTCTTTTCCTCTAGACATAACTCAACACCAAGTCCACTATATGGACCCCTTATGTATTTATATATATTTATTTATTATTATATAAATTAAATATTCTGCGCTTACCCAAAATAGTAAGGTGATACATAATTGATTATAGAAAATAAATTGTATAAAGAGGAATAAACATATTTATGTGTGGGTGCTGCTACTCCAAATAATTAAATACTCAATTCAACAATATGTATATATAAAGCAATTGCGCAATCCCACACCATATATATTTTCCAAATCACTGTGAAAAAACAGAAGTGATAAACAATCAACCAACCAGTGAAAATAAAATAGAAAAAAAAAATAAAATGTAATAAAAATCCTGATTTTAAAGTCCAAAAAATGAAATTAACATAAATTAAAATATGGTGAGTGTCCATGTATAATTCCAGGGCAACGCATGGATATCCACTATATTCAGTGGTAATCTCTTTTACATCCCAAAAGAGAAAGATTAAAACAATTGACCTCTTACCAGACAAGATGGACCCCAGATTTTAGGGATCAGGCACGATTAATTAACACAGTAATCACCTGCGATATTTCGCTGTAGGCTCCAATGTTAAACTCTCCTCCCGCTGATATAATTGATCCACCAGAGAGCAAGGAATGATTTTCAAGCAATTCCAAAGCTTCCAATCGATCTGCTATATTGCTCTCCAGCATGTTTGAAAATTCAAAGAAGAGGAAACTTCATAGTGCAGTAGAAATGGTTATTTTATTCCAAGTATTGCACATGAACAAACAAAGAAATCCATACAAACACAGCCGCGGATTTTCAGACTGCAGGCTGGTGCGTGGTTACGTCACAGAAAGACTTTAGTCTAGTTAAAGCAGAACTAAACTCTCTTGATCATTATTAACCATTTTTAATATTGACCCTTATGCTGTTAATGCTGTTAGCATTAGTAAATAGATAGGAAGGTATATTATATTTTCTTGTTTTAACCTTCTTTTTTAAAATTTCTTTAGTTGCTTTCTGGTTTCTGGCCTAGGCTAAATGATGTCATAAATCTCATAAGTCTTCATGGGTCTTTTTTTTCTTTCATCTGAAAGAAGGGAGGAGGGGCTTTCTCAGCTAAGCACACCCTTCTGCCTACGTGCCTAAACTAAGGGCAGATGTATTTCAGGAAGAAAATCCTACATTAATCAATTTCCATTACTGACATAATTTTAACCCCAAAGAAGGGGTAAACAAGGGGTTAAAAATTCCCAAAAAGCGATGCTGCTGAAGCACTTTGCAGGCGCTTCGGCAGCACTGCCCATTGATTTCAATGGCCGGGGTGTACACCGCTCCTGCACTGCCCCAAAGATGTTGCTTGCAGAACTTTTTTCCCATCCTGCAAGCGCACCGCCCTAGTGTGAAAGCACTCGGACTTTCACACTGGGGAGGCTTGAGGGGAGCTTTTTAGGTGGTTTACAGGTGCTATTTTTAGCTCTAAAACACCTGAAAAGAGCCTTCAGTGCGAAAGGGGTCTTAGCACATACCAAGCCACTAGACCAACTAGACACTAGACACAACCAGCAGATCTTATTATACTGTGGTGCTACCCGCTGTTCTGTGTCCCAGGTTCTTCTCCTACTAGTGCAGAGGGCAGCAAGACAAATTGCAACCTTCACTCCCCAGGCTGATAAAACAGTCTAGGGGTTGCCTTTTTAAGTTTATTGCAGATTAACTTGGATGGGGTTTAGGTAGCTGTGGGATACTCCAAAATTCTAAAAAGGCCCACCTTCCCAGGGATTGGCAGGAGCTGCATAAATATTAAGGCTGCTTATTTGACTCTCGTACCCACTATGTTCTGAAAATCTTCAGAAAACAGCGGGAAGCAGTCAAATTTGCACCCTGCAAAACCCAGAGCAGCCTAAACCAATCACGCCCCGCTCTGCTAATTACAGAGTCAATAACTAAATTTTCCTAACCAAAATCAGCCTAGCTAGGAGGGTGTTACAATACTACAAGGTTGTATTGGCCCAGATAATTTTACAAGTCTGATCCCGTCCAAAAAACAAAATTTTTCCAACTTCATCATTAAAAACGATGTTGCCCACACACCATCGTTTTTGAAAAATGATGAACAAAGCGCGGTGACGTACAACACGTACGACGGCACTCTGAAGGGGAAGTTCTATTGGCCTTTGGGCTGCTTTTAGCTGATTCCTTGTTAGTAAAAGACGATTCGCGCTTTTTTGTCTGTTACAGCGTGATGAATGTGCTTACTCCATTATGAATGGTAGTTTTACCAGAACGAGCGCTCCCGTCTCATAACTCGCTTCTGGGCATGCGTGGGTTTAAAACGTCGTTTTGGCCCACACACGATCATTTTTTACAACCCGAAAAACGAAATTTTAAAAAACGACATTAAAAAATGCAGCATGTTCGAATTTTTTTTGTGAAGCCCACACACGATCATTTTAAATGACTTTTTAAAAAAAGTCATTTTTTTTCATGCCGAAAAATGACCGTGTGTACGCGGCATTAGGGGTACATGTTAAGATGCACAGTTTTGGCCTGAGGATAACTTAGACCCCTAAAACATATTGAGCTAGATTCACGTAGCTCAGCGTATAGTTCTGCCGGCGTAGCGCATCTCATATGCGATACGCCGACGTAAAATAGGGCGCCCAGACCTTTATTCACAAAGATCTGGCGCCGTACGTTGCGCCGGCGTAGTGTAACTAGGCAGGCGTAAGCCCGCCTAATTCAAATGTGGAAGGTAGTGGCCGTGTTGTATTCAAAGTAGCCGTGACCCCATGTAAATTTTTTCACTAACGATCCACGCATACGCGCGCATGCTCAGAGTCACGTCGCATATACTCCCTAAGATACGTTGGCTCAATGCTTTCGACGTGAACGTAACCCCATTCACGTACCACTTATGTAAACTACGTAAAATTCGACGGCTGTTCCGACGTCCATACTTTAACATTGGCTGCGCCTCATATAGCAGGGGTAAGGTTACGCCGGACGTAAGCCTTACGTAAATGGCTTAGCGGGCGCAAGTACGTTCGTGAATCGGCGTATCTAGGTCATTTACATATTCTATACGTAAATCTACGGAATCGCCCCTAGCGGCCAGCGTAAATATGCACCCTAGATACGACGGCGTATTACGTCGGTCGGAGGAAGCTGAAATTCAGGCGTATCTAGCTCCGTGAATAGCACGCATTGATACGACGGCGCATCTACTGACTTACGCGGCGTATCAATAGATACGCCGACGTAAGAGCTACATGAATCTAGCTCTACATATCTGCAAAGACCTATAGAATATAATGATGGAAATTGCAATTTTTATGTCACACAATATAAAAGATGAGATTGTGTTGAGCAAACGGATGCCAAATATGTCAAAACTAGTTACATTTTTTTAGTATTGTAGAAGTGATCCGTAAAGCCGCCTGAATTAATTTTTCTACGTAACCGACAAGTTGGGAGAAAAATTGTTAACAAACAAGGAGCAAGGAGTTTGATTTCATGTGGTGCTGTCCAGGGCTTTTTTGTGGCTAGAACATGGTAGTACTGGGTATCACCACCTTCTGGCACTTGCAATACTCACTGATTTGTCACTGGTAAACACAGAGGCCAGTAGAGGAAGTTTTCTGCACTACTAGCTGGGTGAAGGAGATGGGTATGTTGGGCAGTTGGGTGTGTGTTAGAAATTCTGGCCCGGATTCAGATAGAATTTACGTCGGCGTATCTATTGATACGCCGCGTAAGTTCTAGGAAGCGCCGGCGTATCTTCTTTCTGTATTCAGAAAGCAAGATACGCCAGAATTTTACTAAGATACGGCCGGTGTAAGTCTCTTACACCGTCGTATCTTAGTTGCATATTTACGCTGGCCGCTAGGTGGCGCTTCCGTATATTTACGCATAGAATATGTAAATTAGGTAGATACGCCGATTCATAAACGTACGTGCGCCCGGCGCTTTTTTTTACGTAAGGTTTTTTTGCGGCGTAAAGTTACCCCTGCTATATGAGGCGTACACAATGTTAAGTATGGACGTCGGGCCAGCTTTAAATTTTCCGTCTATTACGTCGTTTGCGTAAGTCGTTCGCGAATAGGGTTGTACATAAGTTACGTTCACGTCGAAAGCATTGTCTATTTGCGGCGTAATTTGGAGCATGCGCACTGGGATACGTTCACGGACGGCGCATGCGCCGTAAGTCAAAAACGTCATTTACGTGGGGTCAGCCTTGATTGACATACAACACGCCCACTGCCTGGATAATTTGTATTACGCGGGCTTACGCTGGACCACATACGCTACGCCGCCGTAACTTAGGGCGCAGGTTCTTTTGTGAATACAGAACCTGCCTCACTAGGTTAAGGCGGCGTAGCGTATCTGAGATACGCTACGCCCGCACAAAGTAACGCCGGGCTTTCTGAATCCGGCCCTCTGTGTATAGCCCTACAGAACAGATAGTGCACAACACAGGGGCTTAAAGCGGGGGTTCATCCGAAAAACAAATTTTTAACATTAGATTGAGGCTAATAACGGGAAACACAATCGGGTGGTTTTTTTTAAATCAATGCAGTACTTACCGTTTTAGACATAGATGTTCTCCGCCGCTTCCGGGTATGGTCTGCGGGACTGGGCGTTCCTATTTGATTGACAGCCTTCCGACCGTCGCATACAGCGCGTCACGAGTTGCCGAAAGTAGCCGAACGTCGGATGCGCAGGCACCGTATAGAGCCGCACCGACGTTCGGCTTCTTTCGGCAACTCGTGACGCGCTGTATGCGACGGTCGGAAGGCTGTCAACCAAATAGGAACGCCCAGTCCCGAAGACCATACCCGGAAGCAGCGGAGAACATCTATCTCTAAAACGGTAAGTACTGCATTGATTTTAAAAAAACACCCGATTGTGCTTCCCGTAATTAGCCTCAATCTAATGTTAAAAAAAAAAATTCTGGGTGAACCTCCGCTTTAATTGCTTCTCTGCAAACAGGAAATGTTATTTTGAGAAAAGACATCGTTTTATGACAGAGATAAGCTACAAACTTATAAACACTGCCATCTACTGGCTAATGTAGTTATTGCATCAAATACATGAACATTGTATAGCAACACCCTCATTACTCCTTATATTAGTGACATTTCAGATCTCAGTTCTATCAATCTGTTTCCTGTAAGCGGTTTTGTCAAAGCATCTGATCCACTTTAGTTTCTCAGGATAGACATTTGGCTGGGATGCCTTTATTGCGTCTGGTGAATTTCCTGATTGAAGCCTTTTGTGGCCCACTTTCTTCTTTTACAGCATTTGGACTGTCTGCATTAATTTTCTGTGTCACTTTGTTACTTTTATTAATGTGACACTGATGTGGAATTTCCCTCAGTTTGAAGTGTCTGTGTTAGTTAATGAGATTTTGAAAACAATGAAGTTTCATCAACAATTTACCCTTCTACTGATGATTACCTTGTCTGTGTATTGGTGTAGAATTCTGTATCGCTTTTGAGATTCACTACATTGCCTAATTTTGTGAGCTTCTTCACTGACAATAGATTAGTTTCAAGAGCAGGGACATGGAGGACATTTTTCATAGGTATCTCTTTCTGGTGACACTCTGAGAAATAGTACAGTATAGAAAACCATCGCCTTTTCCTTCTGATTCCATTATTTGCCCTTTAGCTATTGTGATATTTTTTCCTGTTTTACTCTGGTCAAGGTGAATAAAAAAAACGTTTGTCATGTGACTTGTAGCTCCTGAATTAACACATCATCCCTGTAAAGATGAGGTGACATTTTTGGATTTGACAAACATATTTATTATCTGAAGAAAAATCAGTTTCTTCCTTCACATTTTTGGCCTTTAGTAGTAGTTAGATTGTTTTTACATTCTAGCTTTCCAGATTCTGCAATCTGCTTTTAAATGACCTTGTTTCTTTCACACACAACATTCATGTGTTTCTTGTTGCATGTTATTGTTTTGATTTCTATTTGTTGTCTTTAACCTCTTCCTGACAGCCGTACAACTTTATACGGCCTCCGGCCTCCAGCCACTGGGCGCGTGCCTGCCGCCGATATCGGCGCGCGCGTGCCCGCCGCATCACTGAGATGCCGATGCGCGTTCCTGACGGCCGCGATGTCCGCCAGGCACCCGCAATCGGCGGTTACAGAGACAATTCTAAAAACACAGATCCACGTCCTGTCAGGGAGAGAGGAGACCGATCTGTGTCCCTTGTACATAGGGACACAGATCGGTCACCTCCCCCAGTCAGTCCCCTTCCCCCACAGTTAGAAACACTATGCAGTGCACACATTTAACCCCTTCCCCACCCCCTAGTGTTAACCCCTTCAATGCCAGTCACATTTACACAGTAATCAGTGCATATTTATAGCACTGATCGCAGTATAAATGTGAATGGTGCCAAAAATGTGTCAAAAGTGTCCGATGTGTCCGCCATAATGTCGCAGTGCCGATAAAAATCACAGATCGCCGCCATTACTAGTAAAAAAATAAATAATTATAATTCTGTCCCCTATTTTGTAGGCGCTATAACTTTTGCGCAAACCATTCGCTTATTGCGATTTTTTTATTTTACCAAAAATATGTAGAAGAATATACATCGGCCTAGACTGAGAATTTTTTTTTTTTTTTAAATTGGGCTTTTTATTATAGTAACAAGTAAAAAATATTAGATTTTTTTTTTAAAATGTACGCTTTTTTTTGTTTATAGCGCAAAAAATAAAAACTGTAGAGGTGATCAAATACCACCAAAAGAAAGCTCTACTTGTGGGGGAAAAAAGGACGTCAATTTTGTTTGGGAGCCACATCGCACGACTGCGCAATTGTCAGTTAAAGCGACGCAGTGCCGGAAGCTGAAATTTCACCTGGGCAGGAGGGGGGTATATGTGCCCAGTAAGCAAGTGGTTAAAGCAGACTCTGTGACGGAAGCACTGTCACTATTAAAGTGATACTAAAGTCATGGTTTTGCACAAAGCAGCCCAGATCCTTTTCTTCTCCGGTCCCTCTTTGGTGCTCCTGGCCTCTCCCTCTTGTTAAGTGTCCCCACCGCTGCTCTGTGTGTTCATTCAGATACAGAGCCATGGGTCTGCCCTGCCCCCTCTCTCTTCATTGGCTAACTGACTTTGATTGACAGCAGCAAGAGCCAATGGCGTGAGGCCGAGGCACTCATGCACATCACTGAATTGAGATAAGGCTCAGGTAAGTATGAATATTGTGTTCCAACAATGTGAGTACCTGCACTTTTTCTTCTGATCCCTGCTACCACTGTAATTTAAGGAATCAGCGTGTAGCAAAGTGTTTTACCTTTTTGGTCTAATGCAAACCTCCAAGGCCAAAGATAGCCGACATCCTTCAATACACTGTATGTGGTGGGTTGTGAGTAGGGTTATCTCGATACTGATACTAGTATCGGTACAGATTCCGAGCATTTCCCTAGTACTTGTACTAGGGCAAATGCTCCGATGCCTCACCTGATACCTGAACAGTCAGGGATGATCGGTGCATCAGGGGGAGTTACAAGCACCGATCTCCCTGTATAGATTTCAATAAAGCCTGGCAGCTTCCCCCGCAGATCCCATCCCTTTTCATCTGCTTTAGTGAGATTTATACAGTGGTGATCAGTGCTTGTAACTCACCCCAAAGCCGCACCAATCACCACTGACTGTCCCTGTATCCTTCTCCAGTCCTCCCTCCGTGCTGCTGCTCTCCCCCTCCACGCTCCATGTCCCCCTCCATTCTGCTGCTTTCCCCCTCCATGCTCCATGTCGCCTCTGTGCTGCGTGTCCCCCTCCGTGCTGCTGCTTCCCTCCTCCACGCTCCATGTCCCGTGTCCCCCTCCGTTCTGCTGCTCTTTCCCTCCATTCTCCATGTCCCCCTCCGTTCTGCTGCTCTTTCCCTCCACTCTCCATGTCCCCCTCCGTTCTGCTGCTCTCTCCCTCCACTCTTCATGTCCCCCTCCATTCTGCTGCTCTCCCTCTCCGCGATCCATGTTCCCCTCCATTCTACTGTTCCCCCCCTCCGCTATCTGGGTCCCCCTCCGTTCTGCTCCTCTCCCCCTCCGTGATCCATGTCCCCCCTCCTATCTGCTGCTCTCCCCCCTCCGTGCTCCGTGACCCCCGCCATGTCCTCCTCCACTCCCTCTGTCCTCGATCTGTCAGGATGGAGAGCAGAGGTAGGAGCCGGTAACCCCGGCTCCTTCCTTTTCCGAATGAACAGAGTCAGTGATCACTGACTCTGTCCATTCACATAACTGAAACATTGTAACCTGTGTCTGTGTCCTTAGTCCTTTTCTCTGTCTGTAACAAAAAAAAAAAAAAAATACTGACACATGTGTCTTTGTCATATGACATAAAAAAGTAATCGGTATCAGCGAGTACTTGAAAAAAAGTATCAGTCTTAAAAAAGTGGTATCATTACCTATTTCTCTGCCTATCGAATAACTGCTATGCATATTCTTCACAGATGCTCACTGCTCTTGTATGTATTTTTGTACTTCTTGCCAATTCGAGTTTAAACTGTATTGAGACTTATTTTTTCAATAAACCGTTTGTAAACAAAAAAAAAAAGTGGTATCGGGACAACCCTAGTTGTAAGGCATAGTGGGTGCAAAGATGGTGAAAGTCATTGGACGCCAGACACTACTTGGATATAAAAGAGGTTTTATTTTATTTGACAGTCCTTTTTATATATTTTGGGGGAAAGAGGGTTAGGGCCTCTAAGGTCTTTGCTAAAAAAAAACATATATAATATTTTGGGGTTCTATGCAATTTTCTAGCAAATAAATGATGAATTTTACATGTAGGAGAGAAATGTCAGAATTGGGCTGGGTGCTCCAGAACGCCTGAAGGTGTTCCCTGCATGTTGGGCCTCTGTATGTGGCCACGCTGTGTAAAAGTCTCACACATGTGGTATCGCTAAAAAACAGGAGTAATAGCATAGCAGAATGTGTTTTGAGGTGCAATTTGTGGTATGCATATGCTGTGTGTGAGAAATAACCTGCTAATATGAACATTTTGTGAAAAAAAAAAGAAAAAAATCTTGATTTTGCAAAGAATTGTGGGAAAAAAAACTTCAAAAAACTCACCATGCCTCTTTCTAAATACCTTGGAATGTTTTCTTTACAAAAAGGAGTCATTTTGAGGGGTATTTGTACTTTTCTGGCATGTTAGGGTCTCAAGAAATGAGATAGGCCATCAGTACTTCAGGTGAGATCAATTTTCAGATATTCGCACCATAGCTTGTGGACTCTATAACTTTCACGAAGACCAAATAATATACACCATTTTTTACTTATTTTTACCAAAGATATGTAGCAGTATAAATATTGGCCAAAATTTGTGAAGAACAATTACTAATTTGCTAAATTTTATAACAGAAACAAATAAAAATTCATTTTTTTACAGAATTTTTAGTCTTTTTTCTTTTATAGCACAAAAAAATAAAAAAAACAACAGTGATTAAATACCACCAAAAGAAAGCTCTATTTGTGTGAAAAAAAATTCATATGGGTACAGTGTTGTATGACTGAGGAATTGTCATTCAAATTGTGAGAGCACCGAAAGCTGAAAATTGGTCTGGTTACGAAGGGTGTTTAGGTGCCCAGTGGTCAAGTGGTTAAAGCTTTACTTCATGAATCAAAGTTGTTACTTGATTAACTGAGAAACCCAGAGACTCTGAGGCCCTGTACACACAATCAGTCCAAACTGATGAAAACGGACTGAAGTTCAGTTTCATTGGTTCACCGATGAAGCAGACTGATGGTCTGATGTGCGTACACACCATCAGTTCAAAAAACGATCGAGTCCAACGCGGTGACGTAAAACACAACGACGTGCTGAAAAAAACGAAGTTCAATGCTTCCAAGCATGCGTCGACTTGATTCTGAGCATGCGCGGGTTTTGAACCGATGCTTTTGCGTACTAACCATCGGTTTTGACCGATCAGTCAGGCGTCCATCATTCCGATTTTAAAGCAGGGTTCTAAAACTTTGGTCTGAAAGGCATTAAGTCCGATGGGGCATACACACGGTAGGTTTGGACTGATGAAACTGAACTTCAGTCCGTTTTCATCAGTTTGGACTGATCGTGTGTACAAGGCCTAAGAGCCTGTGTTGATGATCTTTGAGCTTACAGTATGTTAATGGGCATTTGCAGCTTGCTTTTGACATCAGTTCGAGACATTTCTGCAATCATTCAGAATTCATATACATTTTTCAAAAAATATAACAGTTAACAGCCTGTATTTATGGAGCTGTTGAGCACAAAGTAAAATTGGTCGCAGTAAATTATACATAATTATAAAGTAAGCATGAAGTATCCTGCTTGCCTATGTCACGCAGAACTAAATTCTGCAAAAAATGTAAGTTTTAGCTACAACAGATGTGAATTCTATTAAACTGTTTCAGCAAATCGGTTAAAAATGATATTTCCATGCAGTGTCAGAATCAATGCCCTTTAGAAATGTTATTTTTTGCTGCAATTTCCATTTTTTTGTGTCATGATCTTCACTTTCTCAGCAGTCATATCTGAGATGAATTTGGGATTAGATATAAGACATGTGTCTTATATGTGTCTTGTGATTAGATATAGGACATGGGTAAGGCAAGAACAGTGATTTGGAGGTTGCAGCAGCTGCAAATAACTCAAAGCAGCAATACACCCAAAAACATACATTTAGGCCCCTTTCACACTGGGGCATTTTTCGGGCGTTATTCAAGTGTTTTTCAGGCGCTTTGGCGTTAAAAAAAAAGCCTGTAAAGCGCCTGAAAGAAGCCTCATCTGCAATCCCAATGTGAAAGACCGAGTGCTTTCAGAGCCCTTTCACACTGCCAGCGCCCGAAAAACGATGGTAAAGCACCGCTAAGTCCATAAAGTTTTAGGGCGTTTATGCAGTGCCTCAGTGTGAAAGGGCAAGGCGTTTTTACAGCGCGTTCAATTAATTTCAATGGAGAGGGGCGTTTTTAGAGCATTTCTTTCAGCGCCCAAAAGCTGCTCCAAAGATGCTGCTTGCAGGACTTTTCCCAACACCCCGCCAGTGCAATGCCTCAGTGTGAACGGGCAAGGCGTTTTTACAGCGCTTTCAATTTATTTCAATGGAGAGGGGCGTTTTTGGAGTGTTTTTTTTTCAGTGCCCAAAAGCTGCTCCAAAGATGCTGCTTGCAGGACTCAGTGTGAAAGGGTCCATTGAGATGCATGGAGAGCGTTTCATGAACGTTTTAATAGCACCAGTAAGTCTGTGATTTTTATCTCCCTTTAACAAACCAAAATGTCCAGAAAACGTGGCACTTACAGGATTGAGACAGACCATTTAACACTGGCAGGGGTACTTAGAATAGTCAGATTTTCTTTTTCATCAGTTTTATTATTTTTAGGAAAATGTAGCAAACATGGTAGGGTCGTCACAAAAGTAGAAATTTCCCTCTAACATATACAAAACATAAAAAACACCAATGTATTATATAAAGAGGATTAGGAAGGGTAAAAGGCACATTTCTCATCTCTTATCATGTGAAATGACATATAAGTCAGCCTAAATAACATCAATTATTAGAACAGCAACATTCAAAATCAATGTGAAAACAAAGAACTCCGGTCATTTTTTTTCCCTTTAAAATAACAAACATGTTATACTTACCTCCACTGTGCAGTTCGTTTTGCACAAAGTCTTCTGGGGTCCCTCGGCGGTTGTCTCTGGTCCTCCGTGCAAATACTGACCACAGTCATGCAAGAGAGCTTGCATGGTGGTGAGTAATTGCGGGCACACTCCCGTAATACAGCTAGCGGCCATAGCCGCTCACTGCATCACTCGGCCCCGCCCCTAAGCGCGCCGCATCACTGGATGTGATTGACAGCAGCGCCAGCCAATGGCTGCGCTGCTCTCAATCCATCCGCTCTAGCCAATCAGCGGCCAGGCTGAGCGACTAAGAGGATCTCAGGACCGAGCGCGGGACTTTCGAGGGGTCAGGTAAGTATAACGGGGGCTGGGGGGGGGGGGCGGGCGTCAGAATCAGATGTTTTTTCACCTTAATGCATAGATTGCATTAAGGTGAAAAAATGTTTTACTTTACAACTCCTTTAACCACTTCCAGACCGCTGTACGACTATATACGGCCTAACTTTAAAGATACATATCTCGGTAACGGCAGCAGCTGCTGCCACAACTGAGGTATCTATCTTTACTGTCAGCGGTTCTGGTAACGATAACGGCGGTCTCCGCGGCGGATTCGCCGCGAGATCGCCGTTATCGGCGGCGGGAGAGGGCCCCCCCCCCTCCCGCCGCTCTCCCGCGCCCTCCGCCGCTTACCGGAGCCGTCGGTAGTGGCGGAGGCGATCGGGACCATTCGGCATCTGAGCGGGGACGAGACTGAAGGAAAAATATCCTTCGCCCGTCCCCATAGCTCTGCTGGGCGGAAGTGACGTCAAAACGTCAGTCCCGCCCAGCCTCTTAAAGAAACATTTTTTTTTTTTGTCATTTGAAAAAATGACATTTTCCAATTTTTTATTTTTTTTTTGCATTTTAGTCTAAGTATAAGATCTGAGGTCTTTTTGACCCCAGATCTCATATTTAATAGGACCTGTCATGCTTTTTTCTATTACAAGGGATGTTTACATTCCTTGTAATAGGAATAAAAGTGATCATTTTTTTTTTCCAGTGTAAAAAATAATTAAATAAATAAGAAAAAAAAATAAAAATTTAAAGCGCCCCGTCCCGACGAGCTCGTGCGCAGAAGCGAACGCATACGTGAGTAGCGCCCGCATATGAAAACGGTGTTCAAACGACACAAGTGAGGTATCGCCGCGATCGTTAGAGCAAGAGCAATAATTATAGCCCTAGGCCTACTCTGTAACTCAAAAAATGCAACCTATAGAATTTTTTAAACGTCGCCTATCGAGATTTTTAAGGGTAAAAGTTTGACGCCATGCCACGAGCGGGCGCAATTTGTAAGCGTGACATGTTGGGTACCATTTTACTCGGCGTAACATTATCTTTCACAATATAAAAAAAAATTGGGCCAAATTTATTGCTGTCTTATTTTTTAATTAAAAAAAGTGATTTTTTTCCAAAAAAAGTGCGCTTGTAGGACCGCTGCGCAAATATGGTGTGACAAAAAGTATTGCAATGATCGCCATTTTATTCTCTAGGGTATTAGAAAAAAATAAATATATAATGTTTGTGGGTTTTAAGTAATTTTCTAGCAAAAAAAACTGTTTTAGTCTTGTAAACACCAAATCTGAAAAACACCCAAAGTAGAGAAGTGGTTAAGGATTATTCCCAGTTCAATGTGTCAATCTAAAGTAGCTCAAACGTGCCCGTATTGGGCAAACTGGAGTCTTACTTCAAGAGCTGGGCACTACCTGTCATGGGATGCCACACTGGGTCAGAGAACAACCCTGCCCCAGTAGGAAGAAGAAAAGGAAGCTAGAAAGTGGTAAAGAGTGGAAGAAGAGGTAAAAGTAAATCCAAAGGAACATCCACTAATGTAAGTGGAGATTGCATTAGTCTTTACACAAAATATAGGAAATTCATGGATCTGTTTAATTTTGTTGTTTAGGATAACAAAAAATCTTTCATTTATCATGATCCAAGATGGCTTAGCTTTGCCCATATCAAATAAAATAAAGGCAGACTTCTGGGATCTTGTGATGGTAATTCATGCTGCTATAAATATGAAGGATATTACAGTAATCTTCTTATGTGTCTAGTGGCCTCCTGCACCTAATATAGCCTGTTGTGGAGATTTTATGAGGTTTGTTAGGGTCAAGGAATAAATTAAATTATAGATGCATATCCAATAATGTTTTACTCTTGGACAAGTACACCAAATATGGTAGAATGTGCCCTCCTGACTGCAACCTCGAAACATAATGCAGAGGCTCTTAGGACAAAGGAAGCCAACCTAGTTGGAACCATATACTGTATCATCAGAGCAGTATTTTATAATTAGTTTCAATAATAGACATGTTTATATAAGATTTAGAGGCATAGCTTGCTATCTTGTACCATTCATCCTGATCCATTTCCAAGTTTGCCATATAAAAGGCAGTTTTGATGATGTAGACGTTAACACAGTGTGCAATGACAAGATATGGTCAGAACGTTTATCAGAATTCCTGCATAAGTATTTCAAAGTGGTTCTGCAAGGCAGGTCCCCCTTACATTGTAGAGAAGTGACAAAATGAAAGATTTGTGAGTAGCAATAGAGTTCAGTGTCAGGGAACTGGTATTTTTTTCACAATAAATGTATAGACAGTGCAAAATTACCTTACACATATATATGAAATCTTTAAAAAAATAAGTACTTTGCCACCATTTAAATGCCAAGGGGGTGAGACCCAATGGTCACATTTTATTCATTGTATTGTATAATTCATGTAAAACCTTTATCCCAAAAAAGGAAAGACCTAATACTAGTTAAAGAGTGTTTAGCTTAGAAACGGGGAACCGGTAATTCTATCTGTATTAGCGTGCCACATTCAATATACACTCAAAGACTAAAAAAAAAAAAATGAATGTTGACTTTTTAGGCACATATATCGTAAAGGAGTATTGTAGTAAAAAAGTATTTTTTTATTTAAACACATCATAAATTAGGTTTTTACATATAGAACAAGGAATATATACATTTCGAATGTTATCACCATACATAACACATGACAAATATGATCCTCTTGCATCCAATGCGTTTCGGAGTATCTCCTTCTTCAGGGGTATGTAGAACAGGAAAAATAGGTCTATAACATAATGGTAAAAGAAGTATGTATAACAAAGAAATAACGTTCAAAGGTATAGTATTCTAGTTACAACTCATTAGTATACAAAAGTTGAACCAATGAGGTATACTTACGTGTGTTATGGTGATATACCAGATGAACATTCCATCACTTAACAATTAAAAACAATTAAAAACACAAGACTCATTCTCTGCCTCAATGTCTTAATCACAAGAGGTGGTGTTGGCGCTGCACCATGTAGTTTGTTCGAAAAGATTATTAAACACCCACATATCCCTCCGTGTTTCCCACAGAGATTGGTCAGAGGAAATCACTAAGGTCAGAAGTGGACGTGTTTTTTAAGAACCATCTGTGCAAATGCGGATATTAGAGGTATTCGAACAAAAGGAGGAGAACATAAAATTGCCGCCTATACATATATAATTTGATAAGTTCAAAAAAAATTTTGCCTGTTCGCATGTTCTGGTGCGAACCGATATGGGGGGTGTTCGGCTCATCCCTAGTCACCACCATTGATGTGTGAGCAATGCATGTGCAGTCAATAAAGTCTCCACATGCATTTTCCACAACCAGTGATGAAATTAAAGATTTAACGTAGCAATGTGTTAGTCAAGCCTAGTCCATCTAAATCTGCATTTAACACTACCTTCTTCCCTCTTCTGAAAGTAATTGAAAAATAGCCTAAAAAAAGAAAACGGATGCAGTCACCACATTTAAGGATTGGTAAGCTGCAATGTTTTACATTTCTGTTTTTGAATGTAATGCTGCTTTGATTGTTGTATCCTGCTTTCCCCTGCTGACAGTACAAATTCAAGTTGTCTACAGTATACTATCAACTAAGAATTCTTGTTACACTTTCAGACCTGAACTAGAGAAATTACAGCTGGAATCATGCTGGTTGCTAAGGGCAACAAGTATCACCACCACATATGCCTTGTGTGAGCATATAAACCTATACTTCTTTTTTATAATATGAATAATTATTATTATTATTATGTTGTTATTATTACTATTCAGCTTGTGCATGTTTTATAAAATAAAAGAAGACAGTACTGTTACAACACAATTCAAGACAAGAAGGATCAGAGGGTCTTGTCTGTTAAAGCATACAATATAAAAATCTTTTCAATGCAAAAAAGTTATAAGATACTACAACTATAGCCTTTAGTAGCTACAAAAATCCTTTTCTAGTTTTCTAGTTTCTAGTTTCGAAACCATTCTAGTTTCGTATTATTTTGTTACTGGAGCCTGAGCAAATTGGTGGCCTCTCCTAACTGCTAGCCCTCTAGCCAATAAAAGTACAAATTTTGGCCATAAAGATTATGATGACCAGATTTTCAAAATGAAATCCAGGGAGACCTTACTGACCACCAAGTTGCTAGGCTTAGTATAAAGGCTTATATACCCAAAAAAACATACAAAAAAGTAAAAAGTATTTTTTACTTTTTTGTAACTTTACTGACCACCACTTTTGCCACACCTACATGTGAGCAGATCATAGTGATAAGGAGGTTGTCATGTCCTCCATGTTCCCCTTCTCGTTGGGTGCCAAGCAAGGGCCACTTGAGATGCCTACCCCAAGGTGGGTTATTCTGGGCTACACTAGACATTTTGTACAGGGTCACTGCAGTTCACATGGGGTACCATTACTTGAGCCACACTCACAACCTAGACAGATGATGTACAAACTCTAGTAAACTCTCTTGATACCATATATACCAACATTGGTCACTTGTGCATTTAGGAGGGACACACAGCTGTCCAGTGTATTACTGGTACCTCACTACTAACGGTATGAGGTTCCCCCATGCACCTAGCATAGACTCCATGCGTGCACTGACTTAATGCTTCCTCTTCTGTACCTGTGTACAGGATGAGAGCTCCGTGGTACAGATCTGCTCCCATTGCTATGGGAGACTGATTAAGGCCGAAGGAGTGCTGACAACATCCTTGTCCTTGTAAGAGGCTGTTTCACCTGCCACATGTACACACTTACTGATAGACTACTAGAGAAACCTTTGTTATCCTTGGTAACCATTTGGAACTTCACACTGTATTAACTCCTTGTACCTCTGTCTCCATACCCAAGTATGTATTAGTGACTCAATCTGTAGACTATTATATGCGCTGGTTACTTGCATTGCACCCATTAACCACTTACCCCCCGGACCATATTGCTGCCCAAAGACCAGAGTACTTTTTGCGATTCGGGACTGCGTCGCTTTAACAGACAATTGCGCGGTCGTGCGACGTGGCTCCCAAACAAAATTGGCGTCCTTTTTTTCCCACAAATAGAGCTTTCTTTTGGTGGTATTTGATCACCTCTGCGGTTTTTAGTTTTTGCGCTATAAACAAAAATAGAGCGACAATTTTGAAAAAAATGAATATTTTTTACATTTTGCTATAATAAATATCCCCCAAAAATATATAAAAAAAAAAATTTTTTCCTCAGTTTAGGCCGATACGTTTTCTTCTACATATTTTTCTTAAAAAAAAAAATCGCAATAAGCGTTTATTGATTGGTTTGCGCAAAAGTTATAGCGTTTACAAAATAGGGGGTATTTTTATGTCATTTTTATTATATTTTTTTTACTAGTAATGGCGGCGATCAGCGATTTTTTTTTCCGGTACTGCGACATTATGGCGAGCACTTCGGACACTTAGCGATCAGTGCTATAAAAATGCATTGGATTACTATAAAAATGCCACTGGCAGTGAAGGGGTTAACACTAGGGGGCGGGGAAGGGGTTAAGTATGACTGGGTGTGTTCTTACTGTGGGGGGGGGTGGCCTCACTAGGGGAAACACTGATCCTCGGTTCATACATTGTATGAACCGAAGATCAGCATTTCCCCTGCTGACAGGACCGGGAGCTGTGTGTTTACACACACAGCTCCCGGTCCCCGCTCTGTACCGAGCGATCGCGTGTGCCCGGCGGCGATCGCGCCCGCCAGGCACACGCACGGGAGTCGGGGGCGAGCGGGGGGCGGGCACGCCCCTAGTGGCGGCTGGGAGAGAGGACGTCATACTACGTGCTCTCGCCCAGCCGAGCCAACTTGTCGACGTATAACGGCGGTGGCCGGTCGGCAAGTGGTTAATAACTTCAGACCAGACAGGGGCAACATTTCACACATTTTACTTGAAGAATAAGTTAACATGGTGACAGACACAATTGACAGTCCAAAATAGAGTGTATTCCCTATCATCTCTAACTACAGGCTTGTGGCTGCCCCAGCATACCTGTTCAAGTAAAAGTCCAATACTGGATGAGTCCATGTCTAGCTCAGGATACAGGCCATCCACACTCTGGTACTGGCATCAGGCAGACCTGGCAGGGTGGACCAAGCCTAAACCAAACATATTTTCTTTGTGTGTGTGTAATTCCCCCCCCCCCCCTCCTCCAATACAGACTCTTGTCCCTTTTATAGCACACAGGACTGGTGGGTCGGACCCAAGAAAGCCTGCCAAGAAAAAATACAGGAATTACAGTTAACCTCTAACGTGCCACTATGGCAGCAATAACTCTACTCTCTACTTGCCTACATACAAAGCACACCCCTATATGTAATCACACCCGCATAATCAAACTTTTTACCACACCCTCAAACAATTGTTCACAAAAAAAAATTGGAATGGGAGGGGGACATTCAAGGATGTGAAGACAAAATTAACAGATTTCAAATAAGAGACACCAAGACATGTATGCATATTTAGGAGGAATGTCTTGAAAGCAATGGTGTATTGCTTGTAGTGTGAGAATGAAATAAGCCCAGCATTCTGCAGACATAAATTAATGAGACTTGTTTAGTCAGAAAATGCAAAAAAAAATATATACTATAGAACACCAGGGGGAAAATAAAATGTCAGTTAGTAGCTGCTTGTGATTAAGTTATTCTAAATTTCTCTATGAATTCAATGTAGGCATCTTCAAAGATAAAATAAAATAAAAAATACTAAGCATCAGTGTGAAGAAAATTTTTTCCTGCATTGGTGGTGTCACTGGAATGAAAATATTTACCCGAGTCAGTGGTGTCACTGAAATGTCCTTGTGTCCGTGGTGTCACTGGAAGAAAAAATGTGCCTGTCATGGTGTCACTGAAAAGAAAACATTTCCCTGCATTGTGGTGCCACTGGAAGATGCCAGAAGGTCATTAGGGGTGCAGGAGGATCCGGCAGAAGGAACCTGAGGGCAGAGAGTGCTCAAAGACAACCAGCAAGCACACCAGAGGAAACCAACCCAGAGAAAGCAAAGGGGCAACTGCCATAGGTATGACCAGTTACTGAGTGCCTGACAGGATAAATGCACTATAGATAAATTCCTTACATCATGCATAAACATGTTTAGCTAGTGGTAGTTAGTCGCATTGAACTGTTTCTGTACTATTGAAGATGTTTCATCATATGAATGTGAGTTAGGGACCTTAGGTTGTAAGCTCCTTGAGGCTAGGGACCGATGTGAATGTACACTGTATATGTATAGCGCTGCGTAAATTGACGACGCTATATAAGTACCTAAATAATATTAATTTTCAATCGCTTTCTTAGTTCAAATGAGTGTCAAAACATACCCCAGGAATTTAGAGGCTACACCGGTAAATCAGTTACCTTAATCCAGCACCATGTACTAATTCCTCAAGCCAATCATCATAGTACCGCGAAGTCTGGGAAAGTATCAATTGTTTTAGTTGCATGACTGAAGAGGTTATAAAATAAACATCAATATATAGATGATACAAGTACATATATTTATGGAAGGATCCTTGACAAGAAAGATCTTCTGGCTGTCAGATTCACTGCAAGTCTGTCTGTTCTCTGACGTCTATGGGGATATAAAAGTATAAAGCTATTAAGTAAATACGCCTTCACTAAGCTCAATTATATTGATAATTACTATAATTGAAGCTAAAGAGCCAAGTTAAATATAGTTCAGCTTGAATTCAAGATTGATATATATAGTTACAGTACCACACGTGTTCTCACAATTATCTGACGTGGTGTGTGTCTGCCTTTCACTATCTATGAATATGCACTCACAGCTGCATTCATCAGACTATCCTGTGTATAAGGTTATACTTCATTCTCTATTTGTTTTTAAACTTAAGATTGTACGTAAGTGTGCACTTATAGCAGTTTGTGTTGTCAGGCATACGTGAATGGCTGTTGTTTGTTGCCAGGTCCTATTTGCATCTTCAACACATACCAAAAACAAACAAACATACTGTATATACTGTATATATACACACATTTATATATATATATATATATATATATATATATATATATATATATATATATATATATATACATACACACACACAGTAAAACCTTGGATTGCGAGCATAATTTGTTTCGGAAACATGCTTGTAATCCAAAGCACTTTGTAATCAAAATCCAAAGCAAATTTTCCCATAAGAAATAATGGAAACTCAGAATGCAAATTAGGGCATGTGATGACTGAAGCCGTCTCTGGCTAGGAGTCATTATCTGTCTCTCTGTGAGACAGAATGTGGATCAAAGACAGCTAATCAAATTGCTCAGCCATTCAGTGGATAGGCAATATAATTCTGGAGGTCATTCTCTGAACATACTCTCTATGGAAATGAAGGAACAGGTCTAGAATTGATCTAGGAAAAGATGTTAGATGTATCCCTAAGTAAAGGATAGATCTATCAGTCCATGTAAAGGGTAAACCTATTTTAGCAGAGCTCAGTTTCGTATTAGTAAGAGATATATTTAACGCTATACATTTTTAAGGATTAATGTATAGTCCAGAAAGTGTCGCAAACTTATTGAGGATTGGGATGAGATTAGGACCTGATACTTGAGGGGATGAAAGAAATAGGAGGATATCATCTGCTAATAGACATATCTTGTGCTGGTGTCCTCCTATTTCAATTCCAGTAATCGGTTAAATTAGGAGAGCAAATAATAATGGAGAAAGTGGACATCCTTGCCTAGTCCCTCTCTCAATATTAAATGGGTCAGACTTATATCCTGCATATTTGACATATGCTTTTGGTTTATTGTATAAAGCCAACAGTAACAGAATGTCCCACACTCCGCTTGAGTGCTTCCGTCATATACCGCTTCCTATCAGTCTGGATATAGATATCAGATATGCCATCTGTCCTCAACACACAACGAGACGAGACTTGTTTGTGTGCTAAACATGGAGTGTTTAATAGAACCAAGAATACAGTCCTATATACCGTTTAAAGAGGAGGCAACCAGAACATAAATTAACATGAGCTAATTAACTAATCATTTACCCAGACTAGGCGACTCATAGATATGACCTTTCAGAGTAGATGTCCCGTCTCCGCTCACCTGCTATACAATACACATTATCATAAGTGTAAACACAGGACATCTTCACACAATAGCAGGGTCAATTAGCATCTAACAGTATGTGTCCCAACATGATGAATGAGTCACTCTTACAATTAACCCATTGAGTTTAGAATCAAAAAACAGTAAATAGTTCTTTACAAATATCCTGGAATGTATTGTGGATAATAATTACATAATAATCCCATCTCAGGTAGTCCAAGATATCATTTCTCAGTCATCCTATGCCCCTAGTGGACATAGGATGATTTTAGACATAAGATGGTTCGGGGATGTCCCGGGTGAGTCTGTCACAGCCATTATCCAATTTGTGAAGTTTGGGCCAAAACCCCATTTTTGTAAGGTGTATGTCAAATAAGGCCAAGAAATAGAATCAAAGGCTTTTTTGATGTCCAATGAGAGAAGACATGAGGGGATACGACGTGTTTTAGCAATATGCGCTAAAAGGACCGCTCTACGTACATTGTCCCCTGCCTGGCAAGAGGGCATGAAGCCAACTTGGTCCCGGTGAACGAGAGTACCAATGATTTTATTGAGGCGGCTTGTTAAAATTTTTGCTAATAGTTTGATATCCGTGTTTAACATGGAAATAGGGCGGTAATTTTTACTAAGGGTATCATCTGGATGCGTTTTTGGAATCATGCATATGATAGCCATCAATGAATCTTGCCTAAATGATTTATTTTCCAGTAAGTCATTAAATGCTTCTGCTAGTAAGGGGGAGATTATGTCCTTAAAAGTCCGATAATGAAGGGCCGAGTATCCGTCTGGGCCTGGTCTCTTATTTGTTTTAAGCTCTTTAATGGCTTCTGCTACTTCTTCTACTGTAATGGGTTTCTCTAATATCATTTTTGGAGATTCATTCATCTGTGGAAGGTTGATATGTGAGAAAAAAAGAGTCTGCAGCAGCAGTATAACATGCTTTTAAATGAGAGCTGAATGTCTGCACTATTTTAAGTGGGTTACTAGTGGATGTATTATTTGCCAATTTAAGTTTAACCACTTAAGGACCGCCTCCTGCACATTTATGTCGGCAGAATGGCACGGCTGGGCACATGCACGTACAGGTACGTCCTGTGCTAGTGCCCAGCCGTGGGCTGCGGGCGCGCACCCACGGCGCGCCCGCGACCCGGTCCGAAGCTTCGTGACCGGGACCACGGGACCCGTGGACCCGATCGCCGCTGGAGTCCCGCGATCAGTCCCCGGAGCTGAAGAATGGGGAGAGCTGTGTGTAAACACAGCTTCCCCATTTTTCACTGTGGCGGCGTCATTGATCGTGTGATCCCTTTTATAGGGATACACAATCGATGATGTCACACCTACAGCCACACCCCCTACAGTTAGAAACACATATTAGGTCATACATAACCCCTTCAGCACCCCCTTGTGGTTAACTCCCAAACTGCAATTGTCATTTTCACAGTAAACAATGCATTTTAAATGCATTTTTTTGCTGTGAAAATGACAATGGTCCCAAAAATGTGTCAAAATTGTCCGAAGTGTCCGCCATAATGTCGCAGTCACGAAGAAAATCGCTAATCGCCGCCATTAGTAGTAAAAAATAAATAATTAATAAAAATGCAATAAAACTATCCCCTATTTTGTAAACGCTATAAATTTTCGCAAACCAACCGATAAACGCTTATTGTGATTTTTTTTTACCAAAAATAGGTAGAAGAATACGTATCGGCCTAAACTGAGGAAAAAAAATGTTTTTTTATATATTTTTTGGGGATATTTATTATAGAAAAAAGTAAAACATGGTGATCAAATACCACCAAAAGAAAGCTCTATTTGTGAGAAAAAAAAGACTCCAAGTTTGTTTGGGAGCCACGTCGCACGACCGCGCAATTGTCTGTTAAAGCGACGCAGTGCCGAATCGCAAAACCTGGCCGGGTCCTTTAGCTGCCTAAAGGTCTGGGTCTTAAGTGGTTAATGGGTTTAAATGATTTGTTGATGGACTTCAGTGTTCTAGCCAGAAGTGTTCCGAATTTGTTAGATTTCATGTAGAACGTGTGTTTTGTTTTATGCAGTGGTTTTTCGGCTGAATCAGTTAGGAACAAGTCATATTCTAAACATGCTTTTTTTAGATGTGTTTTTGCGGCAGGGTTAGGGTCATTTTGGAAGGTTATAAATGATGCGTTAAATTCCTTTTCTAATTTTATAGCAAAATGTTTACGTTCTTTTAAGTATACCCATTTGCTGTTGGAATGTACTTCTTAAAACTGGTTTGTGTGCTTCCCAAATTGTGAGTGTGGAAATGTTGGGGCTCGTATTATGGGTTAAATACTCTTTTAGGGCCTGTTAAATTGTTAGGCAATATGTGGGATATTTAACCACTTGCCACCCGCCCATTGCAGAATGACGTAGGCAAAGTGGTTTCAGAGTCCTAACCGGACGTCATATGACGTCCGCCAGGATTCGCCATTATTGCGTGCCCCCGGGGGCGCGCACTGCACCGATCGGTACTGACGCTTGTCCCCCGGACACAGCGCATACCCGATCAGGGTAAACAGCCAATGAAATTGGTTGTTTACCCATGTGATCGGCTGTGTCCAATCACAGCCGGTCACATGGCAAATCAAACCAGAGGCACGTCTAAAGCGTGCCACCGGGGGCACACAGCGCGCCGATCGGGGATGGCGCGTGTCCCTCGGACATAGCCCGTCTTCAATCAGGGTAAACAGCCAATGAAATTGGTTGTTTACCCATGTGATTGGCTGTGTCCAATCACAGCCAATCACAAGTATAAACAATGTGGCGGTTTCCAGGGATCTCTTCTTCTCTCTCTCACTCACTAATTGTGTGAGGAGAGAGAAGAGCTGAGATCTGTGAGTGGAACACTTTTTTATATTTTACAGTCTGCACAACACGACCCCCCCCCCAATAAAGAGAACCTGTCACACTGTCATCAGTGCCGCCACCAGTACCATCTGGATCTGTCACAGCCCATCTGTCACAGCCTATCTGTCACACAGGCCACCAATGGTACCGCCATCAGTACTGCCATCAGTACCGCTATCGGTACCGCCATCAGTACCGCTATTGGTACCATCTGGATCTGACAGCCCATCTGTCACAGCCCATCTCTCACACAGGCCACCAACGGTACCGCCATCAGTACCATCTGGATCTGACAGCCCCTCTGTCACAGCCCATCTGTCACACAGACTGCCATCGGTACCGCTATCAGTACCGCCATCACTACCACTGCACAGTCCCACCATTAGTACCGTCACAAAGGCCATCAGTAACCTGTCATTACCCTCACACAGGCCGCCATTAGTGAGCTGTCAGTAGCACCACCAGTACCGCCATCATGCCTCAAAGAATGTACACACCTGAGGAGGCATATAACATCCTCACCATGTCAGATGATGAGAGCAGTGGGGAGCTCTCATTACCCAATTCTGGTTCAGAATACCAGCCAGTGGAGGGTAGTGGATCGGAGTCCGAGTCAGTGGAGGAAACCGCCCCTCCTAAAAGAGTAAGGAGATCAGGACCTAGATCAGAAGACATTCCTACCAACAGCAGCGCTAGACCCCAGGAAGAGGAGCCCAATACTCATCCAGCCCAAAGAATCCGGGCCCAGTCCTACCTTCCTGATTCCCTGGCAAACCCTTTATGGTTGCCTGCCAACTCAGGATCCGCTACAATCCCCCCCTTCACCACACAGCCAGGTGTGCAGCTCAACACATCAAATTTTTCCAAATTGGACTATTTTTATTTGTTTTTCCCCCCGAAGATTTGTTGCAGTACATGGTGGACCAAACAAATCTCAATGCAGAGCAATTTATTGCTGCCAACCCCAATTCGTCCTACACCCGTATGTTTACTTGGCGCTGTCTCACAATAGAGGAATTCAAAATGTTTTTGGGCCTTGCTTTTAATATGGGGCTTTCAAAGAAAAACTAAACGCATTCCTACTGGTCCACCCGCCCCATCCACCACATGCCAATATTTTCTGCTGTCATGTCCAGGACATGGTTCGACATGATAATGCATTTTCTTCATTTCAACGACAATTCGCAGTGCCCTCCCCGAGATCACTCCAACCATGACAAATTATATAAGCTTCGCCCACTAATAAATTCTTTTACCAAACGATTTTCTGAAGTGTTTATCCCCGACCAAAATATTTGTGTAGACGAATCCCTTATCCACTTTACTGGCCAGCTGCATTTCAAGCAGTATATCCCAAGTAAGAGAGCCAGGTACGGGGTAAAAATGAATAAATTGTGTGACCGAGCCACTGGATACATGCACACATTTCGTAATTACGAAGGCAACGATTCCTAGCTCCAGCCCCGTGATTGCCCCACATGTATAGGAACCAGTGGTAAAATTGTCTGGGACCTTGCATACCCCTTGTTCAAAAAAGGCTACCACTTATATGTAGATAATTACTACAGCAGCTTGCCCCTTTTCTGTCACCTGTATCGTGAACAAACCCTGGCCTGCGGTACCTTCCGAAAAAATAAGAAGGGGTTCCCACAGGATTTGCTATCAAAACGGCTACAAAAGGGGGAAGCCGCATTCATGAGGAATGAGGAGGTGTTGGCCATGAAGTGGCGGGACAAGAAGGATGTTCACATGATGACTACAATCCACAATGACAACTTGGTGGAGGTTCAGAGAAGACATGGCCCCGTAGTAAAGCCTGAATGTGTTCATGAGTACAATATGTACATTGGGGGGGGTGTATTTAAACAATCAGATGCTACAACCCTATTTATCAACCCGAAAGACAAATTATTGGTATAAGAAAGTAGCATTTTATCTGTTTCACATGGCCCTGTTCAATTCATGTGTCTGCTATCAAAAATCACACGAAAACCAACCCACCACCTACCTCAAATATTATGAAGACATTGTCACTGTCCTGATTTACCAACAAGGACCCGCCCCAGGAAGCATTCGCTCTGATAGTGTCAGTCGACTTCATGAAAAACATCTTCCCTATAACATTCCCCCCCCCGCGCAGAATCCGGAAGAAGACGCCAAAAGAGGTGTCGTGTATGCTCAAGTGGAGGAGTTAGAAGAGATACAAGTTATCATTGTCCTGATTGTCCCTCCAAACCTGGCCTGTGTATCGGTGATTGCTTCAAAATCTATTACAGATCCATCAGATACTAGTTCCCCTTATTAGTAACAGGCTGCCATTTCCCCCTTTCTAATACCTGTGCCTGCCTGCTACAATGTTTCTACCATCCATGTAACTGACCCTGGCCTGTTTACCGACAATGTCTTTGCCTGCCGTTTTAACACCTTTCTGACTCTCACGTGCACCAACCTCAGCCTGTTTACCGATGATGCCTTTGCCTGCCGTTTTAACCACGTTTCTGACTTCCACGTGTACCGACCTCGGCCTGTTAATTGACCATGTTTTTGCCTGCCACTTGGACTGATCTTTTGCCCTTCTACTTTAGTACACAGGGGTCTCACATATGTGAGGGGCTCCAGAAGTGCAGAAAATCAGTTTTTGGTTTTCTGTTTTCCCAGGACAGGGTCTGGTTGCCCGGAAGCTTCAAAGCTAAGCTTGATGGTCCTTCCTGCTGCCTGGACCAATACTTTGGCTGTGCTGACCATATCGCTGCCCGTAATGACCCAGGACTTTATGGACTATGTTTCTTTCTGCTGCCTGGACCAATACTTTGGCTGTGTTGACTATTTCTCTGCCTGCTGCCTCTACTGACTATGAACAGTATTTCTGCCTGGACATCTCTGCCTGCTGGCTGGACCTGTGCTTTGGCTGTGCTGACAGTATCTCTGCCTGTCTATTCCTGCCTGCTGCCTGGAAAATTGCTTTTGCTGTCACTGATCACATCCTTGCCTGCTGCCTGGACCGATGCTCTCCTCTGTGGACCACTGCACTACTAAAACCACAGGTAATCTTTTGTTATTTGGTATGTACCTGCTATGTGTAAGATATATGAATAGTGTTGCTCACGAATATTCGCATTGCGAATATTCGACTCGAATATAGCATATTCGAGAAATCGCGCTATATTTCGAATTTCGCGGTGAATATTCGCAATTCCGAATATTCGCATTTTTTCAATTTGATTTTTAAAACAGATCACATCCTATCGACGTCTAAAAGCATTGCTGGTATGATTAGAGACCCTGGGCCGAGTAGCTAAGCTGAGGCGATCCTTTTATGTTGCCAAATTGAAAAAAAAAAACATTGCGATTTTTCGCTATTGCGAATGCGAAAATGATTGCGAATTTTCGATAACTGTGGTAGGAGAACTCTGATTGTCTCTGATGCAAAAGGGGGGGGGCTTTGTGTATGTTTCTGTTATGAATATTTGTATGTTTGATATTATTTTTTTTTGTAAGAAGGAAAAAATTGCGCATAGCTTAAAAAAAGGGGAGAATACAGCAGCAACTCAAAAATGTTATACAACATAATTTAATACAAGACAGAAAATGGAGTCGCTCTACAAGAATAAAAAATATGTCTAGTGACAAGACATGTGGGCAAATTATAAAATAAGCAAGCGCAAATAACTTGTGAAATACACAGTGAAACAAATATATAAAGAAATATAGTCCCAATAATAGAAAAATAATCTTTCATAAAAATGTCTTTGATATGTGAAGTGAAAAAAAGTCCAAAGCATGCAGCATGAACGTGTTCAATCTTCAAGGTGTTTGATTGACAAACGGCTGTGACAGATGGATAGAGTAAAGAATCACCACCAATGCAAAACACTTTTTATTTTGTATTGTAAAATATCAAGAATATTCTGAGCCAATCAGAGTGCTCCTTCTGCATTTGCCGAATATTCGCAATTATTTTGTATTGTAAAATATCAAGAATATTCTGAGCCAATCAGAGTGCTCCTTCCGCATTTGCCGAATATTCGCAATTATTTTGTATTGTAAAATATCAAGAATATTCTGAGCCAATCAGAGTGCTCCTTCCGCATTTGCCGAATATTCGCAATTATTTTGTATTGTAAAATATCACGAATATTCTGAGCCAATCAGAGTGCTCCTTCCGCATTTGCCGAATATTCGCAATTATTTTGTATTGTAAAATATCACGAATATTCTGAGCCAATCAGAGTGCTCCTACAGCATTTGTCGAAATTGCGCAGTAAATATCGCATTCGCATGTTGCGATATTTCGATAAAATATCACGAATATTCTGAGCCAATCAGAGCGCTCCTCCAGCATTTCTCGAAATTGCGCAATAAATATCGCATTCGCATGTTGCGATATTTCGATAAAATATCACGAATATTCTGAGCCAATCAGAGTGCTCCTACCGCAGTTATAAAAAAATCGCAATTATTTTCGCATTCGCAATAGCGAAAAATCGCAATCATTTAATTTCGATAAAATATCACGAATATTCGAATTTAGCGAATATATCTCGAATATTCGAATATATATTCGAGATATATCGCGAAATCGAATATGGCATATTCTGCTCAACACTATATATGAAGGGCCTTCAAAAATGTGATCAGTAGTCAGAAAATTATATGTGTAATTTTATGCTGCTAGAATGCCTGGAGGTGTTATTTGGATGTTGGGCCTCTGTATATGGCCAGGCTGTGTAAACGTCTCACACATGTGGCATCGCCATACTCAGGAGAAGTTGCAGAATGTATTTTGGGGTGTCATTTTTGCTATGTACATGCGGTATGTTGGAAATATCTTATAAATGGGCAACTTTGTGTTAAAAAAAATTGTTTTTATTTTTTTCCCACGTTTTCTGAAAACTTCTGGAAAAAATGAACTGTTCAAAAGACTCATTATGCCTCATAGATTATACGTTGTGGTGTTAGCTTTCCAAAATGGGGTCATTTTGTGGGCGTTTCCATTGTCCTGGTGCTCCAGGGCCTTCAAAAGATAGGTCATCATGAAATTATATGTGTAATTTTGCTCCTAAAATGCCTGGATGTGCTACTTGGATGTTAGGCCTCTGTATGTGGCCAGGCTGTGTAAAAGTCCCACACATGTGGTATCGCCATACTCAGGAGGACTATCAGAATGTATTTTGGGGTGTCATTCTTGCTATGTACATGCAGTGTGTTGGAAATATCTTATAAATGGGCAACTGAGTGTTAAAAAAATGTGTTTTCATTTTTTTCCCACGTTTTCTGAAAACTTCTGGAAAAAAATGAACCGTTCAAAAGATTCATTATGCCTCATAGATTATACGTTGGGGTGTTAGCTTTCCAGAATGGGGTCATTTTGTTGGTGTTTCCATTGTCCTGGTGCTCCAGGGCCTTCAAAATTGAGATAAGTCATCATGAAATTATATGTGTAATTTTGCTCCTAAAATGCCTGGAGGTGCTACTTGGATGTTAGGCCTCTGTATGTGGCCAGGCTGTGTAAAAGTCTCACACATGTGGTATTGCCATACTCAGAGGAGTGGAAGAATGTATTTTTGGGTGTAGTTGCAAATATGCATATGCTGTGTTCAAGAAATAACCTATACAATAAGTTTGTGTAAAAAAAAAAAAAAATCGTAATTTTCCCAAGAATTGTGTGAAAAAATTACAAATTCGAAAAACTCACCATGCATCTTACTAAATACCTTGGACTGTCTACTTTCCAAAAAGGGGTAATTTTGGGGGTATTTGTACTTTCCTGGATTGTTATTGAATCAGGAAATGAGATAGGCCTTTGGTACATCAGGTGTGATCAGATGTGATACATTTTTAGTGATTTGCACCCTAACTTGTACACTCTATAACTTTCACACAGACTAAATAATATCCACTAATTTGGGTTATTTTTACCAAAGATATGTTTTTTTCTTATATCGCAAAAAATGAAAAACCCAGCGGTGATTAAATACCACCAACAGAAAGCTCTATTAGTGAAAAAAAAATGATACAAATTTTGTTTGGATACAATGTAGTATGACTGAGTAATTGTCAATCAAATCGTGAGAGAACTAAAAGCTGAAAATTGGTCTGGGCGGGAAGGTGTTTAACCACTTAACCCCCGGACCATATTGCTGATCAAAGACCAGAGCACTTTTTGCGATTCGGCACTGCGTCAATTTAACTGACAATTGCGCGGCCGTGCGACGTGGCTCCCAAACAAAATTGGCGTCCCTTTTTCCCCACAAATAGAGCTTTCTTTTGGTGGTATTTGATCACCTCTGCGGTTTTTAGTTTTTGCGCTATACACAAAAATAGAGCGACAATTTTGAAAAAAATGATTTTTTTTTTACTTTTTGCTATAATAAATATCCCCCAAAAATATATATATATAAAAAAAAATGTTCCTCAGTTTAGGCCGATACGTATTCTTCTACATATTTTTCGTAAAAAAAAACGCAATAAGCGTTTATTGATTGGTTTGCGCAAAAATTATAGCGTTTACAAGATAGGGGTATTTTTATGGCATTTTTATTAATATTTTTTTTTACTAGTAATGGCGGCGATCAGCGATTTTTTTTCGGTACTGCGACATTATGGCGGACACTTCGGACACTTTTGACACATTTTTGGGACCATTGGCATTTTTATAGCGATCAGTGCTATACAAATGCATTGGATTACTATAAAAATGCCACTGGCAGTGAAGGGATTAACACTAGGGGGCGGGGAAGGGGTTAAGTATCTTCCCTGGGTGTGTTCTAACTGTAGGGGGGGTGGCTTCACTGGGGGAAATGACCGATCTTCTGTTCATACATTGTATGAACAGAAGATCAGCATCTCTCTCCCTGACAGGACCGGGAGCTGTGTGTTTACACACACAGTTTCCGGTCCCCACCCTGTAACGAGCGATTGTGTGTGCCCGGCGGCGACCGTGCCCATCGGGCACATGCACGGGAGACGGGGCGGCGCGCACACGTCCCTAGTGGCCTGCGCGAGAGCCGGCGTATAGCTATGGGCTCTCGCGCAGGGGAGCCAACCTGCCGCCGTAAAATAACGGCGGCAGGTCGGCAAGTAGTTAAGTGCCCTGTATGGAATTGGTTAAGTATTATGTCTGGGAGGTACCATATTAGGTCATGTTTCTTAGGTATTGTTGAGGCAATGGTGGTGTATACAGCATTGTGATCAGACCACGGGATCGATATAATATTAGAATTAACAATTTCCGGTACCATGCCTATTGTTAAGAAAATGTGATCGATACGACTCGATACGACTCGATGATTGGTGTGGATTAGAATAGTAGGTGCAATTTCTCCAAGAATCAACCAATTTATACTTAGATATAAGATTAGAGAGAGTCCTTTTATATTGATATCTTGGTGGTGTATACAGGGTTTTGTCCAGAAACGAGAGGAGGATCTGTTTGGAATCACCACAGACAATGAGAGCTATGGTTTGAAAAAGATATGACAAAAAAGGGATAGGGTTGTGATTAGGCGCATAATAAGAGACCACAGTCACAGCCATGTCCATAACATAACCTGTTAATATTAGGTATCTGCCTTCTGGGTCTTTTATTTCAGAATGTAGTGAGAATGGTATTGAACGATGAAATGCTATTAGAGTGCCCCTCTTTTTAGTAGAAGCCGAAGCTGTGTATACCTGTGGATAGGAGACATTGAAAAATGTTGTTGAATTTGGGGTAAAATGCGTCTCTTGTAAACATACAATGTGTGCCTTCTTGGCCTGAAATGATCTGAAGGCTTTTGTTCGTTTCTGGGGCACATTAAGACCTTGCACATTTAAGCATAAAATATTTAACGGAGCCATGGCAACCAAATCAACAAGCTACTCTTACCGGTTGTGCTGACGTGGCGACTTCTCGGCCCAACCCTTGCGGACGGAAAAAAAAATAGAGGGTAAGGGGATCCAGAGCTAGCAAACTCAGAAAATAAATAAAAACATGAAAAAATTATAAGACATCTGAAAACAATAAGAGAATACAAGTATTTGAGATTTGCCCGTGCTGAGGGGTAAAACCCGGGGATCCGAGGAAAGCAAGGTGAGGCGCATGGGTTTTCTGTGTGCTGGAGAATAAATAAATAAAGGGTATACATCACAAGGATGTATGGTTGATCGCCCTAACTAAATCTATTATATTCATGAATATATGTAATAAAACTTTCAGAAAAAGGGAGGGAAAAAATGCAAAAATTTCCAGATACTGTCTCTAGAATACTGGCTTTTAGGAAATACTATTACCATGTATGGGACCATATCCCAAGTGGAATCTAGTCCATGGTGCCTAAGATATAACAATATTGTGCATACAAATACTGTAAATCACAATATTTAAATAATGGTAGAACAGTTTACACCCCTATTGGCAAACTAATAATGTCATGTGGGTGTACCTAAAGTAGCTAGCTATCCATAGTAACTAAAGGGATTCTAGAGGGGGAAATTACAAAGTTTAAACAGTATTCTTAACTATAACATTAACTTGCTGCAGTACTGTCTGTAACATTATGGGAAAAAATGTAACATGTTACATTGTTAAATTATTAAATTGTTCCTTCAAGTTCAAATATAACCATGAATTAGTAATAATTTAAGATGAAAAATCTAAAAATTAGAAAAATTTGAGAAAAAAAAATCTAATGAAATGAGAGAGAAAAAAAATAATCTACTGAATTCCATATTTGGATCAGTCATCAGGAAGCCAAAACAAATAAAGTTAGGCTTTTTAGTAAGAAAAAAAGGCATTTTTTCAACTGTGGTACTTATTTCCCAGAGGGTGCTGCCTAATCACAAATTGTGGGGTGAATGTTTCAAGAGTGGTCGGTCGGTCCATGGTCTCTTCTTGGCCTTGGCGTGAGGATGCGAATCAACCTCTTTTTTGGGAATGAGAATTGCCATTTCTGTGCTCAGATTGGGAAGAATTTCTGAGGGAGGAAGCTGAGGCTGTTCTTCTGCGTGAGGTAGTGTTTGCAGGGGTCTCTTCAGTCAGCTTGAGGTCTAGAAGTGCTTGCTGAAGTTCTTCAGGTGTTCTGCATGAGAATCAGGTTCCTTGATGTGTGAATCGCAGGGAGAATGGGAATCCCCATTGGTATTTAATGTTGTGGCATTGAAGCTCCATTAGTTGGGGTTTCATTGCCCTTCTTTTAGTTATTGTCAATTGAGGGAGGTCTGCAAACAGCTGGTAGTTGTGGTCTTTGAATATTAAATAGTTATTTTCTCTTGCTGCATCTAAGAGTTGCTCTTTAGTTTTGTAGAAATTGAATTTAGCTATGATGTCTCTTGGTGGTCCATCTGCTTTTTTGGACATGAGAGCCCTATGAACTCCGTCCATCTCCAGCCTTTCTATTGGTATTCCTGGTTTTAATTCCTGACATAATGCCATAATTGTTGCTTGTAGATCTATGACTGACTCAGGGATTCCTCTGAATCACAGGTTAGACCTTCTGGCGCGATTCTCAAATTCCTCGAATCTGTTTTGAAGTGTGACATTTTCTTCCTTTAGGGAATCTATTTCAGTCAGGTATTCTTGGGTATAATTCTCAATTTCCTCCACTTTTAGTTCTAATGCCTCAGTGCGGTGTCCCAACTCTCTTATTTCCTTTGTGAGGTTGCTTGTAATCTGCTCTGAGTTTTGTTTTAGTGCTTTGTGAAGCATTTTCTGTGTAGAAGTTTGAGACATGGTTAACTCAGTATCAGAGTCAATATCCTCTGGGGAGATAACAGGTTGTGACATCTTAGCCTTATTCTTCTTCTTCTCTGAGGAGAATGTTACTGAGGAGTAGGGATGAGCTTCGTATTCGAGTCGAACTATGTTCGACTCGAACATTGTATGTTTGATCATTCGTCGAATTACGAACGTTTTGGGCCGTTCGCGCTAAATTCGAGTTGCGTTTCACAGCCCATAATTCACTGCGGCATCTCAGTGCATTGCTGGCTGATGATAGGCCAAGCATGCACTATGACCCGCATGCTTGGCCAATCACAGCGCGCAAAAAACAGAGAGCCATAATTGGCCAAAGCCAAGGTTTTTAGTAGGTAGATAAAGCAGGCAGGCAGGCTAGTCAGTTAAAGTTACAGTGTGTAGAAGATATATATGCATCCCAGGTGTTGTATATATATTTATACACTGTATAGTTTAGCTAGATCTGCACTTCCTAATTTACTGGCAGGCAGGTGATTGTGCTAGCTGCAGTATTCTCACGTGGTGTACTGCCTGTGTCCCCTGAAGTGTGCACCTAAAGCTACGTGGTGTGTACTGCCTGTGTCCTCTGCAGTGTGCACCTAAAGCTACATGGTGTGTACTGCCTGTGTCCTCTGCAGTGTGCACCTAAAGCTACATGGTGTGTACTGCCTGTGTCCTCTGCAGTGTGCACCTAAAGCTACGTGGTGTGTGTACTGCCCATGTCCTCTGCAGTGTGCACCTAAAGCTACGTGGTGTGTGTACTGTCTGTGTCTGTGCTATTTTTCTCAATGATTTTCATCCATATTGCCGGGACCAGACATTACATTAAAGCCGCACGTAGTTTTAAATTACTTTTTTCTTATAGTAATCTCATTTTTCTAAAGACGTGCCACTTTACAGGCATACCATAGACACCCAGCAGGTACAATATTTAACCACTTGACCACTGGGCACTTAAACACCCTTAATAACCAGACCAATTTTCAGCTTTCGGTGCTCTCACAATTTGAATGACAATTACTCAGTCATACAACATTGTACCCAAATGAAATTTTCGTCCTTTTTTTCACACAAATACAGCTTTCTTTTGGTGGTATTTAATCACTGTTGGGTTTTTTATTTTTTTGCGCTATAAGAGAAAAATCACTGAAAATTCTGTAAAAAAAAAAAAATTCTTTGTTTCTGTTATAAAATTTAGCAAATTAGTATTTTTTCTTCATTCTTTTGCATAATGTGAAAGATGAAGTTACGCTGAGTAAAAAGATACCCAACATGTCACCCTTCAAAATTGCATACGCTCGTGGAATGGCGCCAAACTTCGCTACTTAAAAATCCCCATAGGCGACGTTTTAAATATTTTTACTGGTTATATGTTTTTAGTTACAGAGGAGGTCTAGGGCCAAAATTATTGCTCTCGCTCTAATGTTTGCAGCGATACCTCACATGTGTGGCTTGAACACCGGACGACGGCGCGGCTATTCGTTTATAGCCGCTCCGTCGCGATCGCTCCCCGGAGCTGAAGAACGGGGAGAGCCGTATGTAAACACGGCTTCCCCGTGCTTCACTATGGCGCTGCATCGATCGAGTCATCCCTTTTATAGGGAGACTCGATCGATGACGTCAGTCCTACAGCCACACCCCCCTACAGTTGTAAACACACACTAGGTGAACACTAAATCCTACAGCGCCCCCTGTGGTTAACTCCCAAACTGCAACTGTCATTTTCACAAAAACAATGCAATTTAAATGCATTTTTTGCTGTGAAAATGACAATGGTCCCAAAAATGTGTCAAAATTGTCCGAAGTGTCCGCCATAATGTCGCAGTCACGAAAAAACCCGCTGATCGCCACCATTAGTAGTAAAAAAAAAAAAATAATAAAAATGCAATAAAACTATCCCCTATTTTGTAAACGCTATAAATTTTGCACAAATCAATCGATAAACGCTTATTGCGATTTTTTTTACCAAAAATAGGTAGAAGAATACGTATCGGCCTAAACTGAGAATTTTTTTTTTTATATATATGTTTTTGGGGGATATTTTTGTTTATAGCGTAAAAAATAAAAACCGCAGAGGTGATCAAATACCACCAAAAGAAAGCTCTATTTGTGGGGGAAAAAGGACGCCAATTTTGTTTGGGAGCCACGTCGCACGACAATTGTCTGTTAAAGCGACGCAGTGCCGAATTGTAAAAACCCCTTGGGTCATGTAGCAGCATATTGGTCCGGTCCTTAAGTGGTTAATGACTGTTTCAACTGACTGCTTGGTATATATTGGTTAATCCTACATCTGCTTCTAATCCTACACATTTCCTGACTTTGTGCAAGTGTACAAAGTGTGCAAGTGTAAGAATTTATGCTGGTTTCAAAGTCAAAGAGTAGTCACACCAAATATTTATTTGATTTCGATTTTTTATTCTGTTAACTCACTTTGCAATTTGTAAATTGATAAAAATAAAAATATTTATTTTTTAAAGCATTCTTACTTTGTAGCATATTCTTCACACCAGTCTAAAACTTTTGCACAGTACTGTATGTACAGTTCATTTTGTAACTTTGTGGTGACTGAACTGCTAAGTGTGTGCAAACAGCAGTATTTCAGATGCATGATTGTTGTCTTAAAAGAAGCTGGACTTTGTTTTTATTAAAGGCACAACAGCAAGCCATTCTCTACATAGTGGAGCAATAGAAAGCTCCTGTTCTGATTGCACCAGTCTCCATACTAGATCTAATATGATATAGTTATCATGGCAACATGATTATTAACTGTAATAGAAATACTAAAATGGAAATGCTACACAGAGAGATCTAATGCATGGGCCCATATCTACTTTAAAGTAAAAAAAAAAATGTTTAAGGTTACAACTATTGTATTCTTTGTAGTTTTTTCAGATGTTTGTTATCACAATGGCAAGTGCTAAGGTAAAAAGCAACAAAGCACACAACATAAAAATAAAAGGTCTGTTGTTCATAGCTTGCTGGTTTTAATCTTTATCTGCAGGATTTTACCCATCCAGAGTTATATTTATGACGGCACAGAACTGAAATGTGCTAGAATTAAGCTGTACTGAATTATTTCAGGTTCTAATCATTTGGCTCCATTCTAAGTTCATATTTCAATGTAAAGACTTGTGGAGGTCAATTTGTTTTCTCAAAAATAGACACCAGCTTGAACACAGAGCCCTATGCGGCTTTTACTCGCTTTACTCGTCTTATGCCGCGTACACACGATCATTTTTCGGCATTAAAAAAAAAAGTTTTTTTTGGCATGTAGAAAAAACTTTGTTTTTTCCAACTTCATCATTAAAACGACATTGCACACACACGATCGTTTAAAAAAAATGCTCTAGCAAAGCGCGGTGACGTACAACACGTACAACGGCACTATATAGGGGAAATTCCATGCCCCCTTGGGGCTGATTTCCTGTTAGTAAAAGACGATTTGCGCTTTTCTGTCTGTTACAGCGTGATGAATGTGCTTACGAATGGTAGTTTTACCAGAACGAGCGCTCCCATCTCATAACTTGCTTCTGAGCATGCGTGGGTTTTTAACGTAGTTTTAGCCCACACACGATAATTTTTTACAACCCGAAAAACGACATAGTTTAAAACGTCGTTAAAAAATGCAGCATGTTCGAAAAAAAAAATTTTGTTTTTCAGAACCCGAAAAATGATGTGAAGCCCACACACAATCATTTAAATGACATTTTTTTAAAACGTCTTTTTTTTAATGCCGAAAAATGATCGTGTGTACGCGGCATTAGGTATCTTTCTTCTCATGATGAAAATTGAATTTTGCTCCACAATCTGGAAATGAGAAAATGTCTAATGTGCTCTGTTGTTGAAGCCAGACTAGCTTATGAGTAGCTTAGGGACTTATTTAATAAGCCTAGACCCATGTCAATCAAACTGTGTTTTGTGCAATGCTCTGATTGGCTTAAGAATAAGTAATTCCCTTAATGTCATCCAAGCAAAGAAAACATTTATTGAAAACTTGCACAGCTAACATATTTTATATAATAAATTGGCAAAATGCAATTAGATTAAACTCTAAGGACATTTTTACTCAAATCCCCTTTCCTTTTAATCACAAATAGCCATGCAGTAGCTGTACAAAAATGTATGCTTTTTTCATTATTTATATTTTCACTCAAAATACAAAGGGGGTAATCCTCAAAAACCCGGCGCAACGTAATTTTGACCATTTAAGTTACACTGCCAGAAAATTTCTACCTAAGTGCCCGATCCACAAAGCACTTACCTAGAAATTTTCGGCTGTGTAACTTAAATCCGGCCGGCGCAAGGCGTTCCCAATTCAAATGGGGCGAGTCCCATTTAAATTAGGCGCGCTCCCACGCCAGACGTACTGCGCATGCTCGTGACGTCATTTTCCCAACGTGCATGAATCGCGCCGGGTCAAAAAAGTTGCGTCGGGAAAAAAAACGAGTTGCGGCGGGAAAAAAAATGTAAAAAAAAAAAAGACAGCGTCGCTGGAAAGAAGGGTCTGCTTTTACATGGTGTACTAACTTTACACTTTGTAAAAGCAGCCCTAATTTTACGATTGCAAACTAATACTTACGGAGAAAAGTATTCCAGCTTCGTGGATCTCCGTAAGTGCTAATTTGCATACCCGAAGCGGCATTTCGATGCAAAATGCCCCCAGCGGCGGATGCGGTACTGCATCCTAAGATCCGGCAGTGTAAGTCCCTTACACATGTCGGATCTTCTGTCTATCTCTTGGAAACTGATTCTGTGGATCAGTTCCAAAGATAGAAACAGGGATACGCAGGCGGAACAGCAGATCCGCCTGCGTATCTCTTTTGAGGATTACCCCCTTAATGCTTGTAGTATATTTTATCGTATCACTACTATGAAGGAACCTTATATCTTGCACCAATACTATAAAACCTTTGGCAGATGCACATCTATGAATAAGACATTATGAGATTAAAAAAAGACACAGAGGCTGGTCAGCGACCCGGTGAGCTGGTGGCAGCAGGATCAGTAACAAGCTGGAGCAGGGAGAGACAAGCTGGGTCATGACAGGAAACACAGAGCAAGGCAGGAGGCAGGAGCAAGCTCAGACGAGCCGGGTCAGATCGGGTGGTCAGGCAGAGTAATGCAGTAGACTGGAGCAGGGTCAGATAAGCAGGCAGTGGTTGGCAACAGGATATAAAGCAATGGTATAAGCAGGGTCAAAGGCAAGCCTAGGTCAGGATTGGAGATAACGGGTAGGTCAGTACAGGTGATCAGATGGCAGATACAGGTTTACAAGGCACAGGAGCTGCAGATCAAACAGCACTGCATGAGTGCAGCTGCTGTCCTTTTAAAGGCCTATTGGCACCAAGCAGCCCTTAGGACGCTCACACGCGCACGTACATGCACCGCTGTCTAGTCTGTCCAGTAACCTGTGTGTGTATGCGTGCACGTGCATTCCTTCGTCCTGTTATGGCAAGTCCCTGACATTGCCCCTCCCAAGGGGCAGCCCCGGATGCCTAACCGCCCTTTCGTTTCAGGATGGGCAAGGAAGAAGGCACAAATTAATTTCTTAGCATGAATGTTACATTCGGGTTCCCAGGAGTTGTCCCCCGGACCGTAACCCTTCTATTTAATTATAAATTGTGCTTGACCTTGCCGTCTCCTGAAATCAAGAATGGCTTCCACCTCATACTCCTCATTTCCATCAAATATAACAGGTTCTGGTGGTCTGGACCAGGTACTGCAGGCGTATAGGGGTTGTAAAGGTTTGTTTTTATTTTCTAAATACTGTAGGTTCCTTTAAGCTAGTGCATTGTTGGTTCACTAACCTTTTCCTCGATTTCCCTTCTAAATTTTTTTTTTTTCTTTGTCTGAATTTCTCACTTCCTTCTTCTCCTCAGTAAGCTTGCCCCATCATCTGAGCCGTTCTGGCTGGGGGTTAGTCAGCCAGAACAGCTTACTGAGGAGAAACAGGAAGTGAGAAATTCAGACAAAGAAAACAAAGAAAAAAAAACATTTAAAAGGGAAATTGAAGGAAAAGGTTAGTGAACCAACAATGCACTAGCTTAAAAGAACCTATTTAGAAAATAAAAAATGAACCTTTACAACCCCTTTAACCACTTAACCCCCGGACCATATTGCTGGTCAAAGACCAGGCCACTTTTTGCGATTCGGCACTGCGTCGCTTTAACTGACAATTGCGCGGTCGTGCGACGTGGCTCCCAAACAAAATTGGCGTCTTTTCCCCCATAAATAGAGCTTTCTTTTGGTGGTATTTGATCACCTCTACGGTTTTTAGTTTTTGCCCTATAAACAAAAATAGAGCGACAATTTTGAAAAAAAATAATATTTTTTACTTTTTGCTATAATAAATACATGTATCCCCCAAAAATATATATATAAAAAAAAAATTTCCTCAGTTTATTCCGATACGTATTCGTCTACATATTTTTCGTAAAAAAACCCGCAATAAGCGTTCATTGATTGGTTTGCGCAAAAGTTATAGCGTTTACAAAATAGGGGATAGTTTTATGGCATTTTCCTTAATATTTTTTTTTTTAATAGTAATGGAGGAGATCAGCGATTTTTATCGGTACTGCAACATTATGGCGGACACTTCGGACACTTTTGACACATTTTTGGGACCAGCGATCAGTGCTATAAAAATGCATTGATTACTATAAAAATGCCACTGGCAGTGAAGGGGTTAACACTAGGGGGCGAGGAAGGAGTTAATCATGTTCCCTGGGTGTGTTCTAACTGAAGGGGGGTGAACTGACATGGGGAAATGACAAATCGCTGTTCATACTGTGACAGGAAGCCAGATAAATCTGGGGGGGTCACAGACGGGAGATACATTTCTGCCTTGTTTAGAAAATTCACCAATTACTATCAGGCTGTCGGCTGCAGAGGTAGCCAGAAAGGTTTAAGGACGTTGAATAGCCTTAGCTGTTCAAAATGAGAAAACTAAGGCCTCTATAAGTTGTCCAGAGGATTACTACTGAATGCTGCATCCTGAGGCTTGTTGAGTTAAGGAGAGCAGTGAGCTGAGGAAGACTTCTGAAGGTGAAGTGGTTGTTGATATTTTTGCTGTGTGATAAGAAAATCAAAAAGATTATTGTTTTCTGCTGGAAGACCAGCAGTGTCTGCCCAGCAGTAGGCTGTGCCAGGCTCCATAGGTAGGTTCCTGTGTTGTGAAGGTAGACGGTCCAAGTGGCCAGGGTTTATTTTATGTTTTATTTTGTTTATGCTGTTTTGATGCTTGCACCTGTTTCCAGCAATATGGAAGAATAAACCATAATCCTTGTTTTTCAACCACCCACGGCTGCCTCTCTGTATAATTCAGTGTGTAGTGAACCCACTCAGGAGGTCACACACCCCGCTACCGAGCTAACCCCTTACAATACATTGTATGAACAGACGATACAGTAGGTAATTTCCCCCCTGACAGGACCGGGAGCTGTGTGTTTACACACACAGCTCCCGGTTCTCATTCTGTAACGAGCGATCACGGGTGCCCGGCGGTGATCGCATCCGCTGGGCACACGTGTCAGCATCAGGGGTGAGCGGGGGGCGCGCATGCGCACCTCCGGCGGCATGTGCCCCTATTGGCTGCTCGGCGAGATGACGTATAGCTACGTAATCTCACCCAGCACAGCTGACCTGCCGCCGTATAACTGTGGCAGCTGGTCGGCAAGCAGTTAAGTAATGAAACATGACATACAGGATGTATTCTTAGAGAGTCAGGTAAGGATAACTCACTAGCTAGTTCGATCTTCAGAATTTCTCATAAGGCTCTCCAGAAGCGTGAAGGAAATTGTACCCCCCTATCTGATACAATGTTTGCAGGAGCTCCATGTAATCTGATAATTTGTTTGATGAATACACAGTTTCCATAGCAGATGGGGTGCTCTTTAATGGTAACAAGTGGGCCATTTTAGATAGTCGATCAACGACTGCAAAGATTGCAGTACACCCTTCAGAACATGGAAGCTCTACTATAAAATCCACAGAGATCATCTTCCACAGTCTATCTGGTACAGGTAAGGGTTTCAATAGTCCCCAGACGCGACTTGCTGTCTTATTCTGGATACAGACGGGGCATGAATTTACATATTTCTTGCAGAACTCCTCCAGACCTGGCCACCAGAATGTGCATCGTACCAGCTTGAGGGTCTTGTGGACCACGAAGTGCCCTGCCACTGGGTGATCATGAAGTAGTTTTATTACTCCAACTCGTATGTCTCCTGGGACAAAGATTTGACTTTCCCTCCACAGTAGGCCATCTCTGGACGTCAAAGTGACCCCAGGGGGTTTAGAAGAGTCAGTGGATGCTTCCTTAATCTGGGAGAGCAGATCCGTTTGTAGGGGCAGAAAGTTGCCTGCGGGTAAAATGGTGTCGGGAACAGATAGGTCCTTAGGGTTGTCATACATATACGATAACGTGGCTGGTTTAACCACTTGCCTACTGGGCACATACACCCCCTTCCTGCCCAGATGAAATTTTAGCTTCCGGCACTGCGTCGCTTTAACTGACATTTGCGCGGTCATGCAACGTAGTTCCCAAACAAAATTGACATCCTTTTTTTCCCACAAATAGAGCTTTCTTTTGCCGGTATTTGATCGCCTGTGTGCTTTTTATTTTTTGGGCTATAAACAAAAAAAGAGTGTAAATTTTGAAAAAAAAAAAAAAAATTTTTACTTTTTGCTATAATAAATATCCCATTTAAAAAAATTGTTATCTCAGTTTAGGCCTATACGTATTCTTCTACATATTTTTGGTAAAAATAAAATAAAAAATAAAATCGCAATAACCGTATAGTGACTGGTTTGCGCAAAAGTTATATTGCCTACAAAATAGGGGACATAATTATGATTTTTTTTATTTTATTTTTACTAGGAATGGCGGCGATCTGTGATTTTTTTCGGGACTGCGACATATCGGACACTTTTGACACATTTTTGGGACCATTCACATTTATACAGTGAACAGTGCAATAAATATGCATTGATTACTGTATAAATGTGACTGTCAGGGAAGGTGTTAACCACTAGTGGGCGGGGAAGGGATTAAATGTGTAGCCTAGTGAGTGTTCTAACTGTAGGGGGAGGGGGGTGACTGGGGGAGGTGACCGATCTGTGTCTCTATGTACAAGGGACACATCATTGGTCTCCTCTCCCTGACAGGACGTGGATCTATGTGTTTATACACAGAGATCCACGGTCCTGCTCAGTTATTGGGCAATCGCGGGTGCCTGGCGGCCATCGCGGCTGCCGGGCACGCGCATTGTGTTCCCAGTAACATGACGGGTGCGCCCCCTAGTGGCTTTAAATGACAGGACGTCATATGACGTTGAAAAAAGTCCATCCAGTTCAACCACAAAAAAATAAACAAACAAAATAAAAAAACATAGTACAATCCCATACACCCAATTCCATACCCAAAGTTGATCCAGAGGAAGGCAAAAAAAACAGCAAAGCATGATCCAATTTGCTACAGCAGGGGAAAAAATTCCTTCCTGATTCCCCGAGAGGCAATCGGATTTACCCCGGATCAACTTTACCTATAAATTTTAGTACTCAGTTATATTATGTACATTTAGGAAAGTATCCAGGCCTTTCTTAAAGCAATATACTAGGCTGGCCAGAACCACCTCTGAAGGGAGTCTGTTCCACATTTTCACAGCTCTTACTGTGAAGAAACCTTTCCATATTTGGAGATTAAATCTCTTTTCCTCTAGATGTAAAGAGTGCCCCCTTGTCCTCAGTTTTGACCGTAAAGTGAATAACTCAACACCAAGTTCACTATATGGACCCATTATATATTTGTACATGTGGATCATATCCTCCCTTATTCTCCTCTTCTCAAAAGTGAATACATTTAGTTCTTCTAATCTTTCCTTATAGCTGAGCTCCTCCATGCCTCTTATCAGTTTGGTTGCCCTTCTCTGCACTTTCTCCAAGTATCGGCCGCCTGTTCTTCAAAGTCTTCCACCAAGTTGCAATTTCTCCTCACCCTTAACAGTTGTCCCTTAGGGACATTTCCCTTCCATTTCGGGTGGTAGCAACTAGAGGTAGGTAGGTAACCATTTTGGTCAGTTTTTGGAAAATGTTTTGGCTCGGAATTCCCCTCCTTTTTTGAAGATCTGTAGGTCCAAATACTCAATTTGGTGACTGTGACACTTCCCTGTGAAGGTAATCCCGTACCTGTTGTTGTTTAATCCTGACAATTTTTTTTCAAAAGTTTCAATTGTTCCTTCCCAAAGGATCATGAGGTCATCTATGTACCTCCTGTACATTCTGATCTGGGGAATTCCCTTGTTGTAAATGTACTCTTCCTTCCACATGTCCATGAACAAGTCAGCTACGCTAAGAGTGTAGCGTGCCCCCATTGCCACTCCTTTAGTTTGTACATAGTACTCTTTCTTGTACAAGTAGTTATTTTCCATTGCTAACTTGAGACCATCCATAATGAAAGTTATTTGCTCTTGTCTCAATTTTGTATTCTCATGCAGGGCTTTTTCCACTCCTTCTAGTCCGTCTTTCTGTATAATGCTCGTATATAGTGAGTTGACATCAATAGTTGCAAGCAGGCAATTCTCCACTCCTGTTATGTTCTGGATTTCAGTAATCGGTTGTGTGCTATCCCTCAGATGGGATTTGCCTTTTAGTACTACGGCTGCATTCACACCTAGGGGTAGGCAATAGCGTCGTTTTCCGGCGTTTTTTTTAGGCGTTTTTTTTGCGCGTATTCATGCTAATATGCGCGTTTGCATACAGCGTTGTCCGACGTTTTTGTACTTAGACGTTTTTTTTTTAGCCAATAGGAAAAACTATCATCTTTTCATCACTTGTTGCTATGTTGGTAGATTTTTTAAATCTTCTGCATGGGCGACAAGTTCTATTGACAAAACGCCCGTAGCAAACGCTTGTTGTCGCGCAATACGCGCGTATCTGGCGTTTTACATTGATTTCAATGGAAAACCAAAAACGCTCAAATACGCGCATATCGCGCGTATTGCGCGACAGAAAAGGGTCCAGAACTTCTTTTGACTACAGGCGATGCGCGTCAGGCGCATCAGCGTGCAGATGTGAACCATCCCCATTGACTTTCATTGCTTTTCGTCCCTCTGGCGTTTGTTCGCGTCGCGCTACATGCGACAAAACGCGAAGGTGTGAATGGGGTCTAACGGTTTGAGGAATTGGTCCAGGTATTTCCCTAAGCGGGAGAATATAGAGTTGATCCCACTTATGATGGGCCTGCCTGGAGGTTTTTCTAGGATCTTGTGGATCTTGGGAACGTGGTATATCACTGTGGTCTTTGTGGATTCAGATACTAAGTATTCAGCCTCTTTTTTGCTGAGCATTCCTGTTTCTCTCCCTCTTTTGACAAGCTTTCTCAGTTTAATTTCGTAATGTGCCTTAGGGTTGCTCTTTAGCTTCCTGTAGGTGTTCTCCACTTTCAATAAACTTTCCATTTCATCTTCATAATACTTTTTATTAAGTATCACTAACCCCACCCCCCTTTGTCTGCTGGCCTTATTACAACTTAATTTTTCTTTCCCATTTTTTTGATTGTTTTCCATATGTTTTTGTTACCATTCTTATGTTGTTCTATATTCTTTATATCTTCTTCTACCATTTTCTTGAAGGCTCCCAGGCATTAGTTTCTGGGGGTTTTAGGGTTAAAAATTGAGTTGTTTTTGAGTTTGGTTTGAGTGAAAATCGAGTGTTCAAGTATTCTGGTGTCTCCATTGAGTGCCAAGTCCTTTTACAAGTTCAATTTCCTCATACATTTTTGAAGATCAATATAGGCTTCATAATTGTCTTAGCAGGCGCAAATTTGAGGCCTAAATCAAGGATTTTCCATCCCTCTTCTGTAAAAATAGCGCTGCTCAAGTTGTAAATTCCTTCCCTTATTACTCCCTTTGTCTTTTTCTTCCTACCTCCTCTCTTCCCTCTTGTCCATCTGCTCTTTCTATATTCCTTTGCATTGGTCCATTTGTCCTCTCCCGGTTGTTGTTCTACCCATCTATTGTGTTCTTTTCCTGGGTTTGTGGATATCTCCGATATTCTGTGGGCCCTTGGCCTCTCTCCTGGTCTCTGGATGTTCCTTGCCATCCTTGTATTCCCTCTCTGTTCCCAATGTGTCCCCTCTAGCTTGGTGTCCTGTATGGGATTCGTGCGTTCCACCTGTCTGGTGGTCTGCCTTGCTGGCCTCCCCTGTGAAAATCCCTGGGATTGTGATAATAACAGTTTGGGACACGAATGTTACCTTTACAGGCCATTAGGAATACTAACACTGATCAAGAAATAGTTAATAAATTATGGATATCTGACCTGATAGCATATAGTTACCTTTTATCAAGATAGGCCTAAAGTTTGGAGTTCAAAAACCCATTCCCCTTCCTTTTTTTTCATTTGTTGATTAATTAGGGGTATTATGGCATGTTGCATAAACCTTCAGTTAATAGGGCCCATAGTTGGCCCTAAGGAGACTTTCCTTTTCCTATTCTTTCAAGATTTTAAGAATTGTAATGTTATTTATCATATGCACTTTTACTATGTAGTATCTGGATTGTAATGATCACGCAGGGAACAATTCCCCAAACCAGCCACTAGGGACATAGCAAGGGAGTGGGACATATCCAGGTGTGGTATATCAAGAAACCACTAGAGGTCGTATGCACGGCACAGTAATGAATTTGCCTTTTTTTTTAGACTAGGCTCTCGCAAATAACAAACCACGCCCAATGAGGGAGTTACCTGCGGACCGCTTGCTATAAGAGACATAAGGCATAGCTATCTCACACGCAATTACGTTACTTCCGGCTGTTGAGTGCGGAGCAGTGGAACACATGCCAACTCTCAGCCTTTTTAGATAGTGTGTGTATTTTTTGTTTTATCTGCATTTATACTGCATTAATTTGATGCGATTTGGATCGCCTTTTTTAAATATATAATTAAAAAAAAAAAAAACATTGGAATTACACCATGCCAGTTTTTTTTTTTTTTCTGGTCTTATGAGGATATCAGGAGCTGACATGCTGGGAGAGAGATAACGAAACACAGCTGAAAAATCTGGACAGTGGACTGGGAGCCCAGGAGTCTAATAAGCGGAGGAGCAGTAACCAGACTTAGAAAGAACCAACACACTCACTTTCATCTACTACCCCTGCAGGGGTTCCTGGATTATCAAAGGGGGAGCACAAAAGTCACCTTGACCTGTACACTTGAGGATAAAGTCTTCATAGGACATAGAGGACAGTCACAAATGTCACTTTATCAGAAGATCTAGTGAAATTTATATCTCCACATTTCTATTTACGATATAAATTTTGGATACTGCAGCTGAATTTACATCTATGCTATATCATTTTTTTTTGTTTTTTTACCATTTTTTGGTTATTATTTGGACCTATATTTCCCCCTTTTTTGGGGACTGATACACAGGATGACACAATTATCTAATATTGGCCATATGTATTTGAGGTTTAGGGCAATCACAATATATATATATACAGTATATATGTATGTATATATATATATATATATATATATATATATATATATATATATATATATATATATATATATATATATAATTTTTTTTGTTTCCTTTTTTATTTACTTTGATATTTAGCATATGCTGTTTATATTCAGTCATGGTATTGGATATGGTTTAACACTTAGTACACTTGAGGTTTTATACCAAACCCACACGGACCAACATCACCCACTGAAGGATGACACAAGTTGGGATTACCTTTTTAGGCTGTTCGCCACACTCTGAGGAACAACCTCTTTTTGAGAACACCAAAGAGAGGATTGAACGATCATAAACCACTTATTGCACATACAATTTTTTAGTGCGTGCCCCCAGGAAGAGCGACTACCATTTGACTTGCTCTTCATAGGTGGCATATAGCATTAGGTTCACTTGACACGATCACTATATATAACCTTATCACCTTGGAGGGATCACTACCAGCTTGGACACGTCACCCAAGTGGCAGTGGATTTTATTTTATTTCATTTTATTTTTACCATTATTATTTTTTACACTACCAGAAGCTAACCTATGGAAGGATTTAACTATACCTTTACCCACATTACCATTTAACTGGAGATTAGAGGGCATGGAACTGTCTTTGTGATCTATGTTCCTGGCTCATACTTATTTTTATGAAATATAATAAGTAATTTGTTTATAATGTACGTAAGAAAGTTATTGCTACTAATTATTATTTTTTGGTATTCCACTGTAGCAGCACAAGTATGTCTTATGTAATCTATTTACCAGTATTATTTGTTAATATTTAAAGGGTGCCTTATTTTGATAACCAAAGTCATATTTTTTCTTTAACAACTACAGTATATCCTCGAGTATAAGCCGACCCGAATATAAGCCAGAGCACCTAATTTTACCACAAAAACATGGGAAAACGTATTGACTCGATTATAAGCCTAGGGTGTCCATCTGCATGCCTCACTGTGCCTCACTTTGCCTCACTGTGTCCATGTGCATGCCTCACTGTGCCCATGCCTCACTGTGCCCATGCCTCACTGTGTCCATGCCTCACTGTGTCCATGCCTCACTGTGTCCATGCCTCACTGTGTCCATGCCTCACTGTGTCCACGCCTCACTGTGCCCATGCCTCACTGTGTCCATGACTAGACTTACGTTTAACATGGGAGTATATAGAAGGGGGGACACTGCTGGGCTCTGATGAAGAAGCCTTGCGCTTTGAAACGCGTCAGCCGGCAGTTACCCTCATCACATCTTCCATGACCATTCGGAGTGCGGTTTGGGTTCTACATGCTGCAGCCATTTATGGAATTACTTTTTTACTGCAAACCTTTCTACTACAATTCTGAGTAGGTTTTATATTGTATTTTAATAAAATGTATCCAAACGGTAATACACTAGGCTGGTGCGCCCTTGTTTTCTTTTTGTTTGTTACCAGGATACCCCCATCCATGAAGGGCAGCAAGGCCAGTGTTATCGTTATGGATTATTGACTGCCCCACAATCCACTCATGCGCAGGAGCTTTGGTTTTCTGTTATCATATATAGAAGGGGTGCCTGGCTTTGAAAAATCGGTGCTCCCCGGCCGTAGGTCCCCCAGACGGAAAACTTTGGCACACTTGTAGAGGAGAATTGGGGCTACATGTGTGCCGGGACAAGGTCCCCAAAGTTACCAGAGATATGACCGTTTAACATGGGAGTCTATGGAAGGGTGCCCAACTTTGAAAAATTGGTGTTCCCCGGCCGTAGGTTCCCCAGACAACAAGCTTTGCACACTTGTAGAGGAAGAGTGGGGATATATGTGTGCCAAGTTTGGGGTTCAGGGGACTTACGGCCGGCCAGTACCGGGTCCCCAAAGTCCGAGAGATCAGGTGCAAAAAGGTGACTTGAGTATAAGCAGAGGGGGGGCATTTTTAGCACACAAAAATGTGCTGAAAAACTTGGCTTATACTAGAGTATACAGTGAGGAAAATAAGTATTTGAACACCCTGCTATTTTGCAAGTCCTCCCACTTGGAAATCATGGAGGGGTCTGAAATTGTCATCGTAGGTGCATGTCCACTGTGAGAGACATAATCCAAATTTTTTTTTTCCAGAAATCACAATTTATGATTTTTTAACTATTTATTTGTATGATACAGCTGCAAATAAGTATTTGAACACCTGTCTATCAGCTAGAATTCTGACCCTCAAAGACCTGTTAGTCTGCCTTTAAAATGTCCACCTCCACTCCATTTATTATCCTAAATTAGATGCACCTGTTTGAGGTCATTAGCTGCATAAAGACACCTGTCCACCCCATACAATCAGTAAGAATCCAACTACTAACATGGCCAAGACCAAAGAGCTGTCCAAAGACACTAGAGACAAAATTGTACACCTCCACAAGGCTGGAAAGGGCTACGGGGAAATTGCCAAGCAGCTTGGTGAAAAAAGGTCCACTGTTGGAGCAATCATTAGAAAATGGAAGAAGCTAAACATGACTGTCAATCTCCCTCGGACTGGGGCTCCATGCAAAATCTCACCTCATGGGGTCTCAATGATCCTAAGAAAGGTGAGAAATCAGCCCAGGACTACACGGGAGGAGCTGGTCAATGACCTGAAAAGAGCTAGGACCACCGTTTCCAAGGTTACTGTTGGTAATACACTAAGACGTCATGGTTTGAAATCATGCATGGCACGGAAGGTTCACCTGCTTTAACCAGCACATGTCAAGGCCCGTCTTAAGTTTGCCAATGACCATTTGGATGATCCAGAGGAGTCATGGGAGAAAGTCATGTGGTCAGATGAGACCAAAATAGAACTTTTTGGTCATAATTCCACTAACCGTGTTTGGAGGAAGAAGAATGATGAGTACCATCCCAAGAACACCATCCCTACTGTGAAGCATGGGGGTGGTGGCATCATGCTTTGGGGGTGTTTTTCTGCACATGGGACAGGGCGACTGCACTGTATTAAGGAGAGGATGACCGGGGCCATGTATTGCGAGATTTTGGGCAACAACCTCCTTCCCTCAGTTAGAGCTTTGAAGATGGGTCGAGGCTGGGTCTTCCAACATGACAATGACCCGAAGCACACAGCCAGGATAACCAAGGAGTGGCTCTATAAGAAGCATATCAAGGTTCTGGCGTGGCCTAGCCAGTCTCCAGACCTAAACCCAATAGAGAATCTTTGGAGGGAGCTCAAACTCTGTGTTTCTCAGCGACAGCCCAGAAACCTGACTGATGTAGAGAAGATCTGTGTGGAGGAGTGGGCCAAAATCCCTCCTCCAGTGTGTGCAAACCTGGTGAAAACTACAAGAAACGTTTTACCTCTGTAATTGCAAACAAAGGCTACTGTACCAAATATTAACATTGATTTTCTCAGGTGTTCAAATACTTATTTGCAGCTGTATCATACAAATAAATAGTTAAAAAAATCATACAGTGTGATTTCTGGATTTTTTTTTTTGATTATGTCTCTCACAGTGGACATGCACCTACGATAACAATTTCAGACCCCTCCATGATTTCCAAGTGGGAGAACTTGCAAAATAGCAGGGTGTTCAAATACTTATTTTCATCACTGTATATGTTAAGTAATGAAAAAATGACCCATTACACCCCAATACGACTTTTTATTTTGTGGTTTTATATCAATGTGCTGCGTTTAAAGAGCAGGTCATCTTCATACATACATTTTTACTATTCAGGGATTTTGGTCCACAGTCATGAGTTTCATAGAAAGATATATTAATTTACCCTGCAATCAGAAGTTGGACATTTTTCATACACTTTTAAATATTTACACACTCTCAAAATTTCATCTGACTGTTATTTTTCTATGCCAGAAAATGTATCCTACTAAAGCCAGCCATAGACAGCAGGAACCAGCCAATATTTAAACCATAAATGGGCAGGCTGATATTGTAGCTAAGTTTGATCAATCAATTTGGGTACAACCAGCTTGTTGGATTTTACATGCAATTATTGTTGCAAGTGGCTATTATAACCATTAGTAATAATCACTGTCTTCTCTGGGTGGGGACGGCTTTCTTCGCCACCCCCCATGGTTTCAGGAAATAAATTTGCTCCGTCTATGGCCTGCCGCCTTAGGCAGCAAGTTGCACTTTTTATCAGTTTCCAAATGATCACAGTTAGTTAATGATAATCCACAAGTTAAAGTGTAAATAAATCCTAACAATAAATGTATTTGCTTTCTTTTGGTTTGCTAAATTTATAATTAAATGCGCGTTGTTACACCTGTTTGAAAAGTGCAGAATACCAACCGATCATGTCAGAAATTCAGAGCTGTCCTATGTCCAGTGCTCACTTCCTATGTTGTCTCTAGGAGAGTAATTATCTTCCCAGTCCTTGACCTGGGACAACAAAATAATTCACATTATTTTATGTAGAGATGGAAGACCAGATGGATCTGAATAGTTTGGCAACTGAAGACTTGGCAAGGCTGACAACACTTAATCCATACAAATACAACAGGGCTTGAGAGCTGAGTGCATTTCTGGCAGAATAATAGCTATTTTTCTGTACTTTCAGGGTTTCCAATGGATAAAACATGGGTAAATGTTCACGCATTGCAGAGATGTACTGCATATGCCTTTTTTTTTTCGCCCTGATATACTTTATTGTATGAGCTCAGAGGCAACTCTAGACAATTTCAAACTTTACAAAACCTCCTCTCTACATTTTATCTCACGATACATTTTATTGTAAAGGTGTTAATTTTTCATACAATCTGGTAAATAATGTTAAATTTGTTGTAGTAACCTGTTGGATCCTGTAACTTTGAAGATTAATTATTCCATGTAGTAAGTACAATACTTTCTCAATATTACTAGTTTACAAAACAATATAATGCATGTGTGTTATATAAGAGGCCCCTGGTTAGCTCACACAGTGCTGAGGTCAATAAGTTTAGAGAGTTCAGTCGGTTCATTTGGACCTTAATCTGCACTGAAAAAACATCACATGAGCCTGATTTGTTCCAACCCTCTTTTTTTCTTTTTACTTCCAAGAAATATTTTTACTATTCGAAAAAAACAGCATACATGCATTTAACCACTTTAGGTTAGAAGAGTCGTCCCCCCCCCCCCTGCTGACCAGGCCATTTTTTTAGGATACGGCACTGCATTACTTTAATTGACAATTACGTGGTCGTGCCACCATGTGATAAAAAATTTAAATAAAATGCAAGTCTTTTTTTTCCTACAAATAGAGCTTTTTTATCTTTTTTTGTGGTATTTAATCACCTCTGTGGTTTTTATTTTTTGCGCAATAAACAAAAAAAGTTTTTACTTTCTGCTATAAAACATATCCAATAAAAAATTTAAAAAATCAAATTTCTTCATCAGTTTAAGCCAATATGTGTTCTGCTAAAAAAATTGGGTAAAGAAAATCCCAATAAACGTATATTGATTGGTTTGTGCAAAAGTTATAGCATCTACAAACTATGAAATATATTTATGAAATTCTTGTTTATTTATTTTTCTACTAGTAATGGCAGCAATCAGTGATCAGCTAGCACTGTGTATATTCACAGCAGGAGCTAACTGTCGGCGGCGCATACTCACGCCAGATACTCGAAGTGCAGGATCATGCTTATTTACGTAAAACTGCTATAGGGCAGTTGGCAAGTGGATATTATGTAGAAAGTTTGGAAGTTAAGCGATACCCTTTATTGGCTAATTTTAAGTTATTAACGAGGCAAGTTATTGGGATAACTTTGATCTTGTTATACTTTATACAGACTTTCAAAAAATGTATAAAGTTTAAAGAATAGATCTAAGTTATCCCAAAAGTTTGAAACTTTCTGCAATAATTGATGATTAAGACAATATAACACTATTATTGCCATGAGTTACTGGTATATAGTGATAATACATTTTAGTTAAAAAATTATACAGACTTGAAAACTTAAAACTATACTGTGTATATATATATATATATATATATATATATATATATATATATATATATATATACATATATATATATTTATATACACACATACAGTGACTTGCAAAGGTATTCACCCCTCTTGGCTTTTTTTTTGTTACATTTCAGCCTTCAGTTCAATGTTTTTACCGTATTTATCGCGGTATAACGCGCTCCCGCGTATACCGCGCACCCCTAAAGTGGCCCCCAATCCTGTGGAACAAAAGTTTTTTTGTTTTTTTGTACTTACAGTTTTGGTGTCTTGCGCGGCGTCCATCAGCGGCCTCGTCGGGTCCGGCGTCCTTCTGCGGCTTCGGGTGTCCTCTTCGGCGGGTCCGGCGTCCTTCTGCGGCGGGTCCGGTGTCCTTCTGCGGCGGGTCCGGTGTCCTCTTCGGCGGGTCCGGTGTCCTCTTCGGCGGGTCCGGCGTCCTTCTGCGGCGTCCTCGCATCCTTCCCGCCACGAGTTTGAATACTGCGCCGGCATATACCGAGCGCAGTACACTCGTGAATCTTCGGGCAGGCTCGGCAACTGTCGCGCTGACGTCCTGTACGTACAGGACGTCAGTGCGAGAGGCGCCGAGACTGCCCGAAGATTCACGAGTGTACTGCGCTCGGTATATGCCGGGGCAGTATTCAAACTCGTGGTGGGAAAGCGGGTATCGGCGTATATCGCGCACCCACGATTTTGCCCTGATTTTCAGGGCAAAATAGTGCGCGGTATACGCCGATAAATACGGTATAATCTGAATGATGTGTGATGGATCAGAACACGATGGTCTAAGTTGATGAAGTAAAATTAGAAAAATATATGCATAAAACTATTTTTCAGAAATAAAAAAATAATTGGCATGTGCACATGTATTCACCCCCTTTGTTATGAAGCCCATAAAAAGCTCTGGTGCAACCAATTACCGTCAGAAGTCACATAATTAGTGAAATGATGTCCACCTGTGTGCAATCTAAGTGTCACATGATCTGTCATTACATATACACACCTTTTTGAAAGGCCCCAGGGGATGCAACACTAAAGCAAGAGGCACCACTAATCAAACACTGCCAGGAAGACCAAAAAACTCTCCAAACAAGTAAGGGTCAATGTTGTTTATAAGTACAAGTCTGGGTTAGGTTATAAACAATTATCCAAATCTTTGATGACCCCTAGGAGCACCATCAAATCTATCAAAACCGGATGGAAAGAACATGGCACAACAGCAAACCTGCCAAGAGACTGCTGCACACCAAAACTCATGGATTGGGCAAGGAGGGCATTAATCGGAGAGTCAGCACAGAGACCTATGGTAACCCAAGAGGAGCTGCAGAGTTCCACAGCAGAGACTGGAGTATCTGTACATAGGACGACAATAAGTCGTATGCTCCATAGAGTTGGGCTTTAGGGCAGAGTGGCCAGAAGAAAGCCATTACTTTCAGCAAAAAACAAAATTAATTGTTTTGAGCTTATGAAAAGGCACATGAGAGACTCCCAAAATGTATGGAGGAAGGTGCTCTGGTCTGATGAGACTAAAATTTAACTTTTTGACCATTAAAGAAAACGGTATGTCTGGCGCAAACCCAACACAGCACATCACCCAAAGAACACCATCCCCACAGTGAAACATGGTGGTGGCAGCATCATGCTGCGGGGATGTTTTTCAGCAGTCGGGACTGGTAAACTGGTCAGAGTTGAGGGAAAGATGGATGGTGCTAAATACAGGGAAATTCTTGAGCAAAACTCGTACCACTCTCTGTGTTATTTGAGGCTAGGATGGAGGTTCACTTTCCAGCAGGACAATGACCCCAAACACACTGCTAAAGCAACACTTGAGTAGTTTAACCACTTACGGACCCCCCACTGTATATATACGTCCTCTTTTTAAACATGGATATCTCAGTAACGGCAGCAGCTGCTGCCACAACTGAGATATCCATGTTTTCAGCTGGCGGCCGTGTAAACGATAACGGCGGTCTCCGCGGCGGATTCGCCGCGAGATCGCCGTTATCGGTGGCGGGAGAGGGGCCCCCCCCCTCCCGCCGCTTTTCCGCGCCCTCCGCCGCTTAACGGAGCCGTCGGTAGCGGCGGAGGAGATCCGATGCTGCCGCCAGGAGAGTGAGGACTTGAGTGAGGGCAAGATGGCCCCCACCCGTCCTCATAGCTCTGCTGGGCGGAAGTGACGTCAAAACGTCAGTCCCGCCCAGCCTCTTAAAGAGACAATTTTTTTTCTGTCATTTTTTTAAATGACAAATTTTCCTTTTTTTTTTTTTTTTTTTTGCATTTAAGCCTAAATATGAGATCTGAGGTCTTTTTGACCCCAGATCTCATATTTAAGAGGACCTGTCATGCTTTTTTCTATTACAAGGGATGTTTACATTCCTTGTAATAGGAATAAAAGTGATCATTTTTTTTTTTTTTATATTTTAGTGTAAAAAATAATAAAATCAATAAAATTAAATAAGAAAACAAAAAAAAAAATTTTTTAAAGCGCCCCGTCCTGACGAGCTCGCGCGCAGAAGCGAACGCATACGTGAGTAGCGCCCGCATATGAAAACGGTGTTCAAATCACACAAGTGAGGTATCGCCGCGATCGTTAGAGCGAGAGCAATAATTATAGCCCTAGAGCTACTCTGTAGCTCAAAAAATGCAACTTATAGAATTTTTTAAACGTCGCCTATCTAGATTTTTAAGGGTAAAAGTTTGACGCCATGCCACGAGCGGGCGCAATTTTAAAGCGTGACATGTTGGGTATCATTTTACTCGGCGTAACATTATCTTTTACAATATATAAAAAAATTGGGCCAAATTTATTGTTGTCTTATTTTTTAATTCAAAAAAGTGAATTTTTTCCAAAAAAAGTGCGCTTGTAAGACTGCTGCGCAAATACGGTGTGACAAAAAGTATTGCAATGACCGCCATTTTATTCTCTAGGGTGTTAGAAAAAAAATATATATAATGTTTGGGGGTTTTAAGTAATTTTCTAGCAGAAAAAAATGTTTTAGTCTTGCAAACACCAAATCTGAAAAACACCTGAGGTCTTTAAGTGGTTAAGTGGAAACATGTAAATGTGTTGGAATGGCCTAGTCAAAGCCCAGACCTCAATCCAATAGAAAATCTGTGGTCAGACTTAAAGATTGCTGTTCACAAGCGCAAACCATCCAACTTGAAGGAGCTGGGGCAGTTCATAGAGACTTATCCAAAGTGACTTGGAGCTGTGATAGCCGCAAAAGGTGGCTCTACAAAGTTTTGACTTTAGGGGGGTGAATAGTTATGCACAGTGACTTTTTCTGTTATTTTATCCTATGTGTTGCTTGCTTCACAATAATAATAATAAAAAAAAGATCTTCAAAATTGTGAGCATGTTCTGTAAATTAAATGATACAAATCCTCAAACAATCCATGTTAATTCCAGGTTGTGAGGCAACAAAACACCAAAAATGCCAAGGGGGGGTGAATACTTTTGCACTATAGATATATAGCTATAAGGCACTATATATATATAGCTCATGAATATAGTTTGCCTACAATTTGCTTAGATCCCACTTCTGCAGAAATGTAGAAATATGAATATTTGAAAATGGATGTAGTTTATATCTTTGACAGACTTACATTTTCCAACACATGCGGATAGCTTTAGCTGTTATGTGTGAACAGTAAAACAGCAGACATTCAGTAGTGGATCCCTCCTCTCTGAACTTCCATTTACTCTTAAAGACCTTTCTTATCAAGTGCATCTGTCTGCTACCTACAACTACAACACCAATCAATAAAAGGACTGCAACAGTTCATGACATAAAATTCCTTGAACTTATCCTCTCATTGCAGCACCTATGCTGTACACAAACCTTGTGTGCACACACAACAATGTACTCAATACTAGCTTATTTATGTTGTGTAGGTTAAGAGCGTTTGCAAAGAAATAAGACAATATAGATTTATATTTGTTTAATATTATGTTTACAAAAAAATAATAGGGTCATTTGAACTGTGTTTTACTTACAAAGAAGTGGTCTTAAGCCAGACAGATACCTGTTTGAGAAAAAATACCTGTTTTTGGGCAGTAGTGTCACTTGCAATGAAGGTGAAGAGGTAAAACTGCAACCTTAACACTAAAAAATCTGCATTTTGGGCTATAAAATTACTAAAAAAAAACAGAACATTATATATTTTCTGAAAACAGGGGATCTGTAGAATAACAAAATAATTTTTGCAATTTTTTCTGTTGCAAGATATTTGTGTAAATCTTTATTAAACACATATTTCAATATATATAATAATTTTTTTAGTGCAAACATGCACAATATAACACCCAATTATTAGGGTCAAATATAAAAAATGGGGCTGCAATAAGTAAATAGATATTAAACATGTCAAATCTTAAAAGTATATGTGCCTGTGATATTGCAAAAAACTTCAGTACCCAAAAATCTTCATGATGACACTTTAAAAGCCTTCACATTCACACGTGAGCTCTGATGCTAGAATTATTTCACTCGCCTCATGTCTGGTATTACTATATTGTATTATAACTGTATTTAAAAAATATAAATATATTTAACTTTAATGCTTTCAGGCGGGGTTAACAAATCTCCATGTGACAGGTAACAGGTACCCTTTATGTAGACATTGGGGGTCTAACTGGAGTCTAACAGATCTGCTAAGTTACATGGTTCATCATCTGCACTGTGAAAGTGATCGGCAGCTGGGTCACTTTCACTTTACAGCCGGAATGGAACCAACTAAGGAAATCTACAGACCAATGGCAGTAGGCGGGATCCTCTCTCATTCTGGGACAATGTCATATGACTTCACCCCAGTCACACCACGTTCACAAGCCCGTGGGGGCGACTCTTTACCCATGAAAAGCTGATCACATGTAAACAAGGAAGAGTGTGAGAAGATGAGAGCTGATTAGCGGCATCTTCTCATAGTGTCCCACTGTACAGATAATTAAGGTCCACCAGTCATGCCAGTCAGAGTGCAGACGTGTCAATTTGTGTCCATTAGTGATCAAAGTCAGTGCTACCTTTCATTGCCCATCAGTGCCTGCTCATTAGTGCTGCCCATTAGTGCTGCCCATCAGTGCCCATTAGTACTGTCCATCAGTGCCCATCTTGGCCACCTATCCATGCTGGCTATCATTGTCCATAAGTGGCACCTATCAGTGCCAATCAATGATACCTACCGTGTTTCCCCGAAAATAAGACACCGTCTTATATTTATTTTTTCTCCAGAAAACACACTATGGCTTATTTTCGGGGGATGTCTTATTTGTATTACCGGCAAGTATGGTACAACAATCTACATTTGTTTGTGTGGGGTGAGAGACTGTTGCTGGTCAGTGCTGGGGAGCAGCTTTACTTCTTCCCCTGAGGACAGAGCATCCAGCTCCTCACTTCACTGAGGAGACTTTTTACTTTCCCTTTCACAAACCGGGACCTGACAGGGGGAACTGACCTTATTGATGGTGCTGCCGACACCTCTCCGGTCACCGTAGCAGCTGTCACGATGGAGCAGATAAGAAGGGCTGCACGACTTCTTTACAGCTCTGCACCAGTACACTACGGTACATACGCCTATACGTCTTGTTTCCCGCTCCGCTCTGCTACGCATAGTCACGCCCATCACTACGTCTTATTTTCGGGGGTATGGCTTATATTTCGATCTTGCTTCAAAATCCCGCTACGGCTTATTTTCGGAGTACGTCTTATTTTCGGGGAAACACGGTATCAGTGCTTATCAGTGCCGCATATCATTGCCACCTATCAATGCCCATCAGTGTGGCATATTAGTGCCTCCTCAGTGCTGTCTCATTAGTGCCCATCAGTGCCATCTTATCAGCACACATCGTGAAGCAGAAAAAATACTTATTTACACATTTTTCTGACAGAGGACTAAGAAACCCTTTTTTATTTTTCCAAATTTTATGTATTTTTTCATTTTGTTTTTGCAAAAAATGTAAAACCCAACATTGATTAAATACCACCAAAAGAAAGCTCTATTTGTGTGAAAAAAAAATATATAAAAACTTAATTTGGGTACAGTGTTGCATGACCGTGCAATTGTCATTTAAAATGTCAAAATTGGCCTGGGCAGAAAGGTGGTAAAATTGCACAGTATTGAAGTGGTTAAAAAATACCCAGGCCCCCATACTGTACCATTTTTATGACCAATAACTTGCATATAAGCCTTCAAAACTGGGACTTTTGATTTTTAAAATTCAATAAGGTTTGAGATTCAGGTCCGAAATGTTGTGATGTTCGAGAGTTCTGGTAGGGGTGTTTGGCCCATCTCTACTGGCCAGGTCACCAGATGAAAAAAAAGGAAGCCTAAAAAAGAAACCCAATGAAACCCAATGCAGCCATCACATCTAAGAATGGATAGCTGCAATATATTAAATCGTTGCTTTTGGGTTTAATACCACTAAAAAAAAAACACATAAAAATTTGTATTACTTTTTTGACGGTAGCGCACACATCACAAAAGGAGCTTGCCAGAATTACAAACTCTAATGCCGCATACACACACAATCATTTTTCCAACTTCATCATTAAAACGATGTTGCCCACACACGGTCATTTTTAAAAATTGCTCTAGCAAAGCGCAGTGACGTACAACACATACAACGGCACTATAAAGGGGAAGTTCCATGCGGATGACGCCACCCTTTGGGCTGCTTTATCTGAATTCCTGTTAGTAAAAGACGATTCGCGCTTTTCTGTCTGTTACAGCGTGATGAATGTGCTTACTCCATTACAAAAGGCAGTTTTACCAGAACGAGCGCTCCCGTCTCATAACTTGCTTCTGAGCATGCGCGGGTTTTTAACAGTTTTAGCCCACACACGATAATTTTTTACAACCCGAAAAACTACATAGTTTAAAACGTTGTTAAAAAATGCAGCATGTTCGAAAAAAAATGTTGTCGTTTTTCAGAACCCGAAAAATGATGTGAAGCCCACACACGATCATTTTAAATGCCATTTTTTTAAAACAACGTTTTTTTCATTCCGAAAAATTATCGTGTGTATTAGACAAATAAGACATTCCAGATGTGTATTTCAACATAGCTGTTTGTTTGAAGTTGTGCTTTAAAGTAAACCTATCCCACACTTGAGGTTTAGTTTGTGGTGAAATGAGTAAAAGTTAACTTCAGTGGACAAAAAAAAAACATGTAAAAGCATTCTATCTTATTCAGTGTGGCTGAAATAAAGTAAATATCTCATCTGCTCCCTTCAATTTCTCATTCACTCTATTATATAGAGCTTGGGAGGCTGGGAATAAAGGAACATAGGTCAAAATTTTGATTAGCATATGACATTAGTTGGCCATATCTCTGCATTTACAAAATGTTTTTGTTATGTTTTTTTTTCTTTCATATGTCCATTTTCAATTTCTCAGGTTTTTACTGAATTAAAATAGTTCTGAAAGTATATATAAAAAAAATATAATGTCATGGAGAGCCATCCCTGTCAGGAGAACACAATGATTACTGCTAGTGGCGATTATAATCGCATGTAAAATCCGAAAGGTTGACATTCAGCCTACCTATTCCTGATTCAAATCTTGGCCGGTCCCTGCTGAACCAGCCGAGATTCAAGCTGTCTATGGGCGGTTTAACTAACACATTCTTAGAAACTGTGTCAGTTCTAGAAAGAAATGTTGATTTGCAACTATTCATTTTTATATAAGGTAACTATAAAGCCTCGTACACACGACCAAGTTTCTCGGCAAAAACCAGCAAGAAACTTGCTGGGAGATATTTTTTTGCCGAGGAAACCGGTCGTGTGTACATTTTGGTCGAGGAAACTGTTGAGAAACTCAACAAGCCAAAAAGAGAGCAAGTTCTCTATTTCCTCGACAGGAATGGAGAAACTTGCCTTGTCGAGTTCCTCAACAGCCTAACAAGGAACTCGACGAGGAAAACAATGTGTTTCGCCCTTCGAGTTCCTCGGTCGTGTGTACGAGGCTTTTGAGTAAAATAAAAAATATGGGGATCAAAGGCCTATGAAGTGCCAATTACATGTATAAATTATCGGCAGCACAATGTGGCCTTTTTAGGAATTATTCAAGTCAATAGTAATATTTAAATTCGGTCAGTAATTATCAGACAAAACCTCATATAGATGAGACCAATCTTTCACTAGCATTTTAACGTGTATTTTAAATCTTTCATCCACAGCACAGTTACAAAATCTGACATAGCAATTAATTATGAAACAAAAGTATGACAAAAAGATAAAAGGTTTGATGGTGATGAAGAGATACTGTACATTGATTTTCATCCTAACACATGAACATAAAAAGGCATAGACTGGTGACATTTATGTAATATGAATGTGTATTATTTTTATTCCTTAGGAAGCTTTGTACTCATGTAATACTGCAAATTCATGGAATATTTATTTTCATACTACAGTACTGCCAGAACGAAGTCCCTCTGTAAATCAAAAAAGTTTATACAACTATTTCCAGCATTTAAAAAACAGTATCTCTACAAAATGTCAGCATTGACGCCATTCTTTTGAGCAGTATAGATGACTGACAGGGAGGATTTGAAGCGCTATTGATCAATGACACATACATGTGATAATAACGGTGCTGGTAAAAAAAAGGCATGGATCTAAAACCTTTTGATGACTCACTGAAACGTATGGGCTAATGACATAACATGAGTCAAGTTTAACTCAATGTTTATTGCACAAAGGTAATATTGTACCATGGGATCTGAAAATAAATCAG